>NC_073392.1:36396903-36571903 GCF_028641065.1 Leucoraja erinaceus
CTTTTTGTTCTCCTAGATTCCTCTGCTCTCCAACAATTCACAAGGTCCCACCATTAATGGTGAGGATTTATTCTGAGATATGATTAGGCCTCAGAAAGAATAGACAATAATATTTTTTGAAATTATTTTACAATTTTCTCTTTGTAACATTTTTCTTTTGGTCCCATATTTTCTAACATATTTACATTATCTTGTGTTGCAGGGGCGAAAAAATGACAAATTGGATCAAGGCTATTGTGCCATTTTGCATCTTGACCACTTCAGGTTGTTCTGGACTGATTATTCTTCAACCTGAAGCATAGCTCGCAAGGCTTTAGAAATAGAAACATAGAAAATAGGTGCAGGAGTAGGCCATTCGGCCTTTCGAGCCAGCATCGTCAATCAATATGATCATGGCTGATCATCCAAAATCAGTACCCCGTTCCTGCTTTCTCCCCATATCCCTGGCTTCCATTAGCCCTAAGAGCTATGTCTAACTTGGGTGCTTTGTGTGGAGGAGTCAGGGTGCTGTTGGAATGGGTGAGCAAACGGAGAGCAGGATAGGATTCCATTGCCGATGGCCTGGGTATGTTGAATAGTTGGGATATCTTCAGCATAGTTTTTGATTATAGAAATTGAAACATTTTGAAAAATCAAACATTTAAAAAAAAATTGCAGTGCAGCATGGTGTGCTTCAAATGTAACACCTAATTTTAGAGCAGTGTGTTGAATCTTGTTGATATCTGTTGGTTATTTTACCTAGATCAGTAGAACCCACACAGGTGTTTGGTGGTTGTATTACACACAATAGTATTACTTTTTCATGTTTAGTTGAGGAGATATGACTTGTTTCCATTTGGAATTTAATGTAGAATTTGTAGGCAACGAATGTAATCACATTTATTATGCATTTTGAATGAAAAATCTACTTGAAGTGGTACCCTGTCCACATTCGGGTCGAAACCTGTCTGAAGAAGGGTTTCGACCCGAAACGTTACCTATATCCTTCGCTCCATAGATGCTGAGTTTCTCCAGCATATTTGTCTACCCTGTTCACATTAATTTGTTAATGGACTTTAAACCTTTGTGCAAGACTCCATCCTAAATCATGCATTTAGTGAGGTTAAACCAGGGCAGGACAGATGCCGTGAATGACAGGGCTCTGGGTGGGGGTAAGAACAGAGAGACCCTGTAGTAAAAATGCATAATTTCCTAAAAGTACCGACACATGTAGACAAATGGTGAAGGTTATGTATTTTCAGAAGCAGAATAGTACTTTATTTGCCAAATATGTTTTATCGAACATCTTACTTTAGTGCAGGTATGCAAATTCAAAATAGTGTTGGTTTAACCGTATCTGTCATTGATGCACAAATGGAAAACCCATTTATTGTGGGTTTTCAACAATTCATAATCCTTATTAAAGATTTAGATGAAACGACCAAGTGTATTATAGTCATAGAGTGATACAGTGTGGAAACAGGTCCTTCAGCCCAACTTGCCCACACCGGCCAACATGTCCCAGCTACACTAGTCCCACTTGCCTGTGTTTGGCACATATCCCACCAAACCTATCCTATCCATGTACCTGTCTAACCACTTCTTAAATGTTGGGATAGTCCCTGCCTTAACTACCTTCTCTGGGAGCTTGTTCCAAACATCCACCACCTCAGATTCTTATTAAATCTTTTCCGCTTCACCTTAAACCTATGGCCTCAAGTGCTCGATTCACCTACTCTGGGCAAGAGACTGTGCACTTACCCGATCTATTCCTCTCATGATGTTATTATATTGTAGGCAAAATTGCTGATGTTACAAAGTTCATTGGGAAAGCAAGTCACAAGGAGCAAGTAAAAATAATGTAATGGGATCTTTATTGCAAAGGGTTTAAAATTAGTTAATTAATTAAGGGGGAATAAAGTTGATAAGAAGGATTACAAAGTGACTAAATTTAAAAACAAAGAGCCAATAGAAGGTAGAGTGATCTGGTTGTTTCTGTGACATGATTCACAAATGTAGTGTGCGAGTACAATAAGTATTGCAAGGGTGATCGAAGATGAAAGTAGACAAATTTTGAACAGGGCATTTATGAGACCACATCGGGGGAATACTGCATACGGATGTGGCGTACCTATTTATGGAGCTGCATTCGAGACAGTTTTCAATGAAAGGAATTTTTGATGAAGGATTGTTCTTCTAAGCATTGAAGTTTAGAAGGTGAAGAGATAATTTGTCTTGAATATGGGATTAAATCAGGACTTGTCAGGATAGATGCCGAGAGGCTGTTTCTTCTCGAGGACAAATCCCGAATTAAGGCGCAGAGTTTCAGAATGAGCGGTCACTACAAGACAGAGGTGAGGAAGAACAACTTCTGTGGACTACAAACGTTTGGAATTCTCTACCACAGGCAGTTGTGGAGCTCGTTAGAGCCTTGACGTCTTTGCCCATGGCGTGCTTCCCTTTCGATAAAGCTTGAGCACGACCCCCGTCTTGCATTTTGACACTCTATAATGATACAGATCTACCAATGAGTTCAACAATTTGAAATTATTGCCACTGCATCAATTTTTTTGGAGAACAGTTCCAATGAGATAATTCAGCAATCCCCCTTTACAAATCCTCTTGATACATTTTAGAGTCATACAGCATGGAAACAGGCTCATCGGCCCAATTTGTTCATGCCTACCAACATGCCCCATCTACACTAGTCCCACCTGCCCACATTCGACCCATTTCCCTCCAAACCTCTCCTATCCACGCATCTGTTGAAATGCTTCTTAAACATTACGATAGTACCTGTCTCAATTACCTCTGACAGCTCGTTCCATATACCCGCCATCCTTTGTGGGAAAAAAAAATGATCTCTCAGATTCCAATTAAATCTTTTCCCCCCTCATTTTAAAACTATGTCCTCTGGTTCTCGATTCCCCTACTCTAGGCAATTCCAATTGATTACTGTAGATTGGTTACTTTACTTACTAACCAATGGGGTGCTTTATTATTAGAAGCTCCGCCTACTACACTTCATATTATCTCAACCCAACTCGTGCTGGCAGTCTACGCTGCTACTCAGCTGAAGCAACATGCTGTAGTGCCTTTCAATAAATACTGTTGTACCATGTTCGTGAGTCTGGCTGGGTCATTTGACATGGTGTCTAGAAGTGGTTGGTAATCCACTCCGTGTTTAGTTATATCGGGTTTTATTTTATCCCCTGTATTTTGTTTTCACCATTCAGTCGCGCTGCCATGGCCAGCTCACTTCGCCAGCCAGACCCGCTGATCTTTGACTCAGACATCGCTGAACATTGGCGCAATTTGGATGCTGTCCAGAGGGGCCACCCCAGTGTAGAAGCAACCTTACAACGAGCAAAGAGCATGTTTTACTGGCCCGGGATGACTGAGTATATACGCGTAAAATTTGAAGCCCGCGCTGTCTGCAACAGCCTAATGCCACATCAACAGAAGCAGCCCTTGCTCTCACACCCTGTTCCTCCTCTGCTGTGGTCCACGGTCGCTACCGACATATTCGAGTGGCGTGGAAAACACCATCTGGTTCTCGTTGACTCATATTCGGGTTGGTTCAAGATTGAACTACTCTAAAACATCACATCCGATACAGTCATCCAAAAGCTGTCAGGCTACTTCTCCGTACACGGCGTCCCTGCACGCCTCCTGCCTGATAACGGCAGTCAGTTCACCAGCTGCCGTTTCAAAAACTTTGCTCAACGATGGGATTTTCGCCATGTCACCAGCAGTCTTGAATTTCCACAGTCCAACGGACTCGCAGAACGGGCAGTCCGTAGCGCCAAACAATCAATGGTGCACTCACACCTTGCCAAATCTGATGTGTTCTTCGACCTGCTCAACTTAAGAATCATCGCCCATGACCCAATATTGGGGTCTCCAGCCTGATGTCTCTGCAGACCCGTGCTGCCCTGCCCGTGCCCCAGCAGCTGCTGCTGCTGCAGCCACAGGTCCGTTCACCTCCTGTTGTCCAGAAACAACTCCAACTGAAACGCGATGTCCAGAAGCGATTTTTCGATGTCCAGCAAACCACTTAAACCTCTCTCCAGTGGGCAAGTCGTTTGCCTTCAGACCGACAAGGACTATTGCCGTTTGGGTCACATCCACACAGCCCTGCAAAAGAGCCGCGCTCGTACCTGGGAAGCGACGACGGAGGAATTTATAGACGCAACCTTCAACATCTTCTTCCTGTGAAGGAACCACGTCCTGTGGTCTCGTATCCAGAAGCCACGCATCCGATCTACCCTTTTACTGTCAGACTATCTCTTCCCTCGAGCTCTGCTGCTGCAGACCAACCACTGGCTATGCCTCCTACGCCCTCACCACAACTTTTAGTGCCTCGCTCGCTGGTTTCGTCGTGTTCACCCCCACGGATCTCCAGTGCTCTTCCCGCATGGGCCCCGGTAATTTCCCCCATTAAGGGAGGAGACGCGGATCTATACCTCACGCGCGCGGGACGGGTTTGTAGGCTGCCCCTTAGATACGGGGATTTTGTTTAAACCATTTGTACGTTCCTGTATGTTCCTCTATTCTAGCGTGTACAAGCCGAGTCTATCCAGTCTTTCTTCGTATGAAAGTCCTGCCATCCCAGGAATCAGTCTGGTGAACCTTCTCTGTACTCCCTCTATGGCAAGAATTTCTTTCCTCAGATTAGGAGACCAAAACTGTATGCAATACTCCAGGTGTGGTCTCACCAAGACCCTGTACAACTGCAGTAGAGCCTCCCTGTACAACTGCAGTAGAATACTTAAATCCTTTTGCTATGAATGCTAACATACCATTTGCTTTCTTCACTTGTTCGCGAATTTGACAATTTCCCGATCTATTCCATTTTGTTCCGTTCTGATCTTGTTCCATTAGAATCTGTGATAATGTCTACTTTTGCCTTTCATCATCAATCCTTTTGCCGTAAATCTCTGCTTTTTATGCTTCCAGTGCATTCAGAAAGTATTCAGATCCCCTTTTTCACATTTTGTTACGTTACTGCCTTATTCTAAAGTGGATTAAATTCATTTTTATCAATCAATCTACACACAATACCCCATAATAAAAAAAGCAAAAACAGGTGTTTAGAAAATTTTACAAAGTAATTAAAAATAATATTACATTTACTTTGTTGAAATATTACATTTACTTTGTTGAGGCACCTTTGGCAGCAATTATAGGCTCAAGTCTTCTTGGGTATGACGCTACAAGCTTGGCACACCTGTATTTGGGTAATTTCTCCCATTCTTCTCTGCAGATCCTCTCAAGGTTGGATCGGGAGCGTTGATGCACAGCTATTTTCAGGTCCCTCGAGAGATGTTAGATCAGGTTCAAGTCCGGGCTCTGGCTGGGCCACTCAAGGGCATTCACAGACTTGTCACAAAGCCACTCCTGCGTTGTCTTGGCTGTGTCGTTGTCCTGTTGACCCCAGCCCCCCCACCCCACCCAGTCTGAGGACCAGAACGCTCTGGAGCAGGTTTTCATCAAGGATCTCTCTGTACTTTGCTCTGTTCATCTTTCCCTCGACGCCAACTAGTCTCCCAGTTCCTGCTGCTGAAAAACATCCCCATAGCATGATGCTGCCATCACCATGCTTCACCGTAGGTATGGTATTGGCCAGGTGATGAGTGATTGGCCAGCCTCGTTTCCTCCAGACGTGACGCTTGGCATTCAGGCCAAAGAGTTCAATCTTGATTTCATCAGACCAGAGAATCTTGTTTCTCATGGTATGAGAGTCCTTTAGGTGCCTTTTGGCAAACTCCGCGGGCTGTCATGTGCCTCTTATTGAGGAGTGGCTTCCGTCTGGCCACTCTACCATAAAGGCCTGATTGGTGGAGTGCTGCAGATATAGCTGTCCTTCTGGAAGGTTCTCCCATCTCCACAGAGGAACTCTGGAGCTCTGTCAGAGTGACCATCGGGTTCTTGGTCACCTCCCTGACCAAGGCCCTTCTCCCCCGAAAGCTCAGTTTGGCCGGGTGGCAGCTCTATGAAGAGTCCTGGTGGTTCCAAAGTTCTTCCATGTAAGAATGATGGAGACCAATGTGCTCTTTGGGACCTGCAATGCTGCAGAAATTGTTTTATACCCCAGATCTGTGTCTCGACACAAGCCTGTATCGGAGGTCTGTGGACAAGTCCTTCGTCTTCTTGGCTTGGACTTTGCTCTGACATGCATTGTCAACTGTGGGACCTGATATAGACAGGTGTGTTCCTTTCCAAATCATGTTCAATCAATTTAATTTACCACTGGTGGACTCCAATCAAGCTGTGGAAACATTTCAAGGATAATCAATGGAAACAGGATGAACCTAAGCTCAATTTTGAGTGTCATAGCAAAGGGTCTGAATACTTATGTAAATGTGATATTTCAGCAATTTATTTTTAATTCACACAGAGTTTTGTTCTTTTTAATGTATGACTGAAAAAAACTATTCATTCATTCAACTATTCATTCATTCATTAATTACTTTGCAAAAATTTCACCTGTTTTCGCTTCTTCATTCTGGTGTATTGTGTGTAGATTGATGATTAAAAGAATGAACTTAACCCATTTTAAAATAAGGCTGTAACGTAACAAAATATGGAAAAAGTGAAGGGGTCTGAATACTATCTGAATGCAGTGTATAACTTGCTTTTTTAGTTTAATTTAGTTTAGAGATACAGCATGGAATCAGGCCCTCCGGCCCACTGAGTCTATGGCGACCATCGATCACCCATACACTAGTTCTATGTCCTACATACTAGGGGCAATTACAGAAGCCAATTAACCTACAAACCTGAGATGGACACAAAAGGCTGCAGTAACACAGCAGGACAGGCAGCTTCCCTGGAGAGAATGACTGGGTGACGTTTCGGGTTGAAGCCCTTTTTCTGACCGTCTCTTCAGAGGGTGTTCTTCAGACGATCTCGACCCGAAACGTCATCCATTCCTTCTCTCCAGAGATGCTGCCTGTCCTGCTGAGTTACTCCAGCTTCTTTGGTTCCTTCTTACACATTTCGTAACCTACAAACCTGCATGTCTTTGGAATGTGAGAGAAAACCATAGCACCCGGAGAAAACCCTCAAAGTCAAAGGGAGAATGTACAAACGCCACACAGACAGCACCCGTGGTCAGGGTCTCTGCTGCTGTGAGGCAACAGCTCTACTGCTGTATACTTCACTTTTTTCTGCTGTAAGCCACCATGGTTCTACGACTCTACTGCTAATGATGCATTTCATCAATGGAAACTATCAGCTCGTGCCTTATCACACAGTTTAAACACCTCTATTAATTTGCCTCGAATGCTGGAATCAAAGATTAATGTAATTCTTGTAATTATGTGGTAGCTCTTGCGTTGTACAAAAACATGTATTTCAGGAGAAAAACAGTGTTCCAGTGTCACCCAGTGACAAGAACTTGAAACTACATACAAATACAAATTTTACTAAATATAAGAAAGTGCATATTATGGTGGTAGGGGTGGCATCGCTAACAGTTAAAACCCATATCACAGTCACTTCTGTAAATAATAACTAATTGCATTCTTCCTTAATAAGATTTAATGTAAGAGCAGGATGACATAATTCCAATGCAATCCAACAATTTTTTTTTTAACGGATCGAACCTTAGTAGATTAGAATTATTCAGACATTCAGCCCCAGTGGCACGGATGATGAGAAAGGGTGAATTTATAAGGAGATGTCTGCTGGTTTTCCTTTTACAAGTGTTGTAATCCAGAAGGGTTTCGGCCCGAAACGTTTCCTTCGCTCCATAGATGCTGCTGCACCCGCTGAGTTTCTCCAGCTTTTTTGTGTACCTTCAAACATACACATTGTTATCTATGTTTAAGAAAGAACTGTAGATGCTGGAAAAATCGAAGGTAGACAAAAATGCTGGCGGTACTCAGCAGGTGAGGCAGCATCTATGGAGAGAAAGAATAGGCAACGTTTCGGGGCGAGACCCTTCTTCAGACTGATGTCAGGGGGGAGGCGGGAAAAATAAAGGAAGTGGCGGAGTCAGTAGGCTTGTGGGAGAGGTGGGAAGGGGGAGGGGAAGGAGGGAGAAAGCAAGGACTACCTGAAATTAGAGGTCAATGTTCATACCGCTGGGGTGTAAACTACCCAAGCGAAATATGATGTGCTGTTCCACCAATTTATGCTGGGCCTCACTGGCAATGGAGGCCCAGGCAGACAGGTCAGATTTGGAATGGGAGGGGGAGTTGAAGTGCTGAGCCACCGGGAGATCAGGTTAGTGAGAACTGAGCGGAGGTGTTGGTCGAAGCTTGGTCTCGTTGATGTAGAGAGGTTGATACCTGGAACAGCGGAGGCAGTAGATGAGGTTGGAGAAGGTGCAGGTGACCCTCTGCCTTACCTGGAAAGACTGCATGAGTCTTTGGATGGAGTCAAGGGGCGAGGTAAAGCGATAAGTGTGGCATTTCCTGCAGTTGCAAGGGAAAGTGCCCGGGGAGGGGGTGGTTTGGGTAGGTAGGGACAAATTGACCAGAGAGTTACGGAGGGAACGGTCTTTGCGGAAAGCATAAAGAACGGAGATGGGAAGACGTGGACAATGGTAGGATCTCGTTGGAGGTGACGAAAATGTCGGTGGATTATATGTTGTAAGCGACAGCTGATGGGGTGGAAGGCGAGGACAAGGGGGACTCTGTCCTTGTTACGAGTAGGGGGGTTGGGGAGTTAGAGCGTAGCTGCGGGATATATCCATCACCTCCCCCAATTCCCCCTCCCCTCCTACCCCCTCCTCTCCATCAATCCCCCCCCACTCTCCCTCCTGACGTTCCCAGGATCTCGATGTAAAGCACCACCAGTCCCGTTTTCTCCACCACGTCGGTGATGAAGTTGTATTTGAGGCGGGGGGCTGTGGGGGGGGGGGGGGGGGGGGGGGGGGGGGGGGGGGGGCGGAATGGCGCGGAGCTGGGGGGAGTGGGAGGGAGAGAGGCCGCACCGGCTCCAACCCCATCCTTGCCCCTGGTCCCGCTCCTATCCTTGCCAGCGCTCTCCCTCCCCGTGGGCCCTGAGCAGCAATCCGCTCGCTATCCCCGTGGGCACGGAGCAGCAACCCGCTCTCTCTCCCCATGGGGCCAAAGCAGCAGACCCAGCCCCAGCCTCAGCACCCAGCTCGGGTCGCCGGCCCGGCCTCTCCCCGCGCCCGGACACCGCACCGTCTCCAACCCCAGGCCAGGGCCCTGGGGGCCAGAAATGAAGTTAAAGTGAGTAAAGTGAAACTGTTTTAATTTTACTTCAGAGTCACGTGAGTGACTACGTGAAGACCCCGCCAGCACGCATGCGCGAATATCTCTCTCGCATTGTGCAAATGACAGGCTGCTGGAGCGCTGCTTCCAACAGCTCGGACCAGAAAGTAAGTTTTACTTTTCCAGGTCTCTTTTTTATTGCAGGAAGCTTTCAGAGCTCCTGCTGGAGGTCCGGGGTCGGAACCCGGGCGCCACCCTGCTCCCTTCTACAGGGACCGCCGGGGGGGGGATATCCCGGCTGCGAATATCGCGGGGATATCCGAAGCCCGACCACAGAATCGCGGGGAAGCCCTTTATCAGGGACCGCAGGGGGGAAACCCCATTTACTAGCCACGCCGGCTCGGGGGAAGCCCAAAACATAAGGGAGCATTAAATAGGGGAAATCCCGGCTCCCGACACCACAAGGTCCCTGTTACAAGATTCCACAAGATGCTGCTGCACCCGCTGAGTTTCTCCAGCATTTCGGGTCCCTGCTACAAGGACCGTGGGGGAATGCCGACCCACGGGGAGAAGCCTGGCTGCGGGGACCACAGAACCCGAGAAGACCGCAGGTAACTGGCCTTCCGAGACCGCTGGAAGACCGCGGATAACCCGTCTTCCGAGACCGCGGGAAGACCACGGGTAACCCGACTTCCGAAGACCATGGGAAAACCGCAGGTAAACCCGACTTCGGAGACCACGGGAAGATCGCAGGAAACCTGACTTTGGAGGTCATGGGAAGACCACAGGTAACCCGAATTCAGAGACCATGGGAAAACCACGGTAACCCAGCTTCAGGGACTGTGGGAAGACCACGGATAACCCAGCCTCGGGGACCGTAGGAAAACCACGGACAACCCAGCTTCAGGGACCGTGGGAAGACTGGGGATAACCCAGCCTCGTGGACCGTGGGAAAACCGCAGGTCTCCTCGAGAGCCTGTGGCAGCACCCTTTTCAGGGCTGCCTACAAAACTCCCTTCTGCGAAGGTGAGTGCGAGGGGTCAGTTGGCAATTCTCTGAACTAACAATATTGCTAGTTCAGAGTCTCTAGGCTCTAGTGACCTAACATTCTGGTGTAGATGTGTGACCATATACAATCGAAGGTTCATGGGATATGTGAATATCTAGTTTGAGATCTGGTGCCCCTGGTCTATACTGCTTGACTAAGTCATAACATAAGTGTTATTTAGCCTGCAGATATAATCATCCTATCCAGTCAACGTTTATGTAAACCCATTTGAGAGATTGGGTTCTCATCTGTCCAGATAAATTTAAGTTGATACCAACTGAAATTATTGATGATTGGGATTACCTTTAACTCTATTAATCGTCTGGGACTCCGCCCTGAGGTAAGGGATTGAAATTAATTGAAGCCCGTAACAAAACTGATCAAACAGCCTTCTGTTCATCAAGTGTAATTGGCTTACAGCTGTGCTATTTGGGCCTTTGCACAATCAGAACTATATAGCATGCAAAAGAAGTAAGCACTCAAGTACCATGTGGTCATTGTTACCAGCTCTATGCTATTTCACTAAATCAGTAAATCTTCAGTTAAATTACAAACTGCTGCTATTGTTCAGGATGAGAAATTGCTTATGCCATCTAGTTACAGATGTGGATGGGAGAGTTACTAATTCTTCAGTTACATGGTATCAACTACCTATAGACACTGGGTGCATTCTGTGGATTAAAGGTTTATGCGAATATGCCTAATCTGCATGCTCTAGTCCAAGTTGATACACTTCGGTGGTGATAAATATTATTTACATGGGTGCAAACAAGTAAAAATATCCGGTGGTAGTTTACCCAAACCTCATTACGGTACACAATATGGGTGTTGGATCACAAAGTATTAAAATACATTGTGAACATTAAAGACCAAGAAGCTTGCATCCAGGCTCAATCACCAGTGGAAAAATATGTGGCATATCAGTAGCGATGGTTACATTCTAGCTACACTAGGAGGAATATTATTTTATGTCTTCCTCCTTTTCTGCAAAATTCAGCAAGTTCCCGCCTCAGGCATTTTCATAGTGCCTGCTGGGCTTAGCCAGCCATGGTTCCCACTGATGTGGGGAATGATAGAACCATATATGGTTATTTCTAGACACAAGCATTGGTCTACCGTGACGCGGGAAACCGTCCTCAGCATGATATAATCAATTCATTGACTTACAGAGACTGAGAAGACCGTTCCTGCGGCTGGGGTTGTTAAACCAACCATGAACGTGCTTGCTGCAGATTGCAGGGATAGCACCAAAAAAACAAAAAACATTATTTCCTTATAAGGAGATGGGAGGTATTTGTTTTATGATTATATTACATAATTTGGCACGGATGACTGACGTCTTGTAGTTCAGGCTCATATGAGGGCTTGACAAATCATGATGTCTAAAGTGCCATCTACCATACCTAAAGTGCTTCATCATACTGGCTGGGAGGATAAGAATCCACTCTGGGGGGGGTCACCCTCTGAGTTCTAGATTATGAAGGATATCTGCAACTCGAAAACTCCCAGGCCTAGGGACGCAGAGATATGGGGTGTTAACATTGTGCTACGTCGCTTCGCTGAAGGGCTCCAGCTACATCCCTGTCCTTGGGCTAACTCACTTATAAGTGGTCATGCTCATAGTGCTGCATGTAGCACAACGGGTCCAGTCATTACATAAACGTTGACTGGATAGGATGATTATATCTGCAGGCTAAATAACACTTATGTTATGACTTAGTCAAGCAGTATAGACCAGGGGCACCAGATCTCAAACTAGATGTTCACATATCCCATGAACCTTCGATTGTATATGGTCACACATCTACACCAGAATGTTAGGTCACTAGAGCCTAGAGACTCTGAACTAGCAATATTGTTAGTTACATCTAGCCTCAAAAGAAGGTATCACTACAGACCATCTTCAGGTGGTTATGGGTCTGTCTTATACAGGAGTAAATACTGACATTTCAAGTCACTCCACTAAGGCTGCAACAACCTCAGCAGCAGGGTTATGGAAGTTAGCAGGACCACACCCAAGCAGTTGCAGGATGGTCAATCTAACTAAGGCATTGTTGATGTTTTGATGAAATGCAGTGAGCAAACGCGATAATTCCTGATATTTTCTATCTTTATATCTGCATGGCCAACAACTTCCGCTGTTATTTTCCCTTCAGCTCTCTCTTCTCTTTACCTTCATTTTTCTTAATCTTTGGAACTCTAAAGTAGGATAGCTGTGTCTCACGGTGACCCCGACTTACACAGTTATTTACAGCGCAAAAATTAACCGTTTTAGCGGTTTTTAACAGGTTTGAAAGTACGCGTTTCTAGCATTAATAACATGTACCGGAAGTGACGTATGTACCCCAGTTGGATTTTGCGGCTCCGTGCGTGAAGACATATAACCCAGTGACCTTTCGTGAAATCACCTTATTATTACACGTTAGGAAAGACTGCAATTAAATATTCATCCGATTAATTTTACGTGGTTAGGTTCTATTTAAAAAGGAACAAAGGAACTTTTGGCGATTAATAAAAATGTGACATAGGTAAATGCAATAAATTATATATATATCTATATATATGTATGTGTGTGTGTATATATATATATATAAAACAACAGATGCTGCCATGGCTACAAGAATATCTATGCACCCTGAAGCATCTTACACTGCATTGGAACACAGGAAGTACATTGAAACTTTGGATAAAGGTAAATTGAAAATAAACAAATGAAACTTTGTTTGGATATTCTGATACAAGACAAGCACGCCATTGGTTATGTTCAAACCTGTTTATTGCACATTTCATCAGAAAAAAATGATAATGGGAAGGGTTGATTTGTAATGTCGACCGTAATGTAATTTAGTGAGAGGAACCTGGTGTTCACATTAGGCTCGCTAGGGATTAGGTCAGAGGTGCATTACGTGCTTGCCTCTTTGTGTGTAATAACTGAGTCACTAAGTCATTCAGAGGGAATATTTGTAAAGGCACCAACTATGTGTCATCGATTACAACTGCTAAGAATATTCAATGTTGAAAAACATTCATTATTTGTTGGAAGGTCTCCATGACCTCATTCATATTAATCAAAACATAAGTGTATAATTTGGAAACACAATAATGATGCTGAAAGGTTATTTGTAAAATGCCATTTTCATTACTTAAATTGGTATTTGAGATATCCAGCTATTCACGCATATTTTTAGCGTGTTTAACAATTCTGAAATAAAGCAGCTTGGTGGGCGGCAAGGTCGTGCCGCTGGCAGAGCTGCTTATTCACAGCGCCAGAGAACCAGGGTTCGATCCTGTCCTCATGCGGTCACATTCTCCGTGTGACTGGTTTCCTCCCTTTTTCCAAAGATGTGTGGATTCATAAATTAATTGGCCTTAGTAAAATAAAATGCCACAAATGTGTAGGGAAAGGATGCGGAATTGGAATAGATAACAAATGTGAACAGGTCAATGGGCCGAAGGGTCTGCTTCGTGCTGTGTCTCTAAACTAAATTAAAGATATTCATTAATTTCTGTTAAAATTTAACACAGCTAACACTGAAATTAATTCAAACGTTCAACTGCTGTGTTGCAAACAAATAAGCAGATCTGTTGCCCTAGTGGGCAAATTGAATATTTTAAATTAATCTCAATGTATTACACCTGTTCAAAGCAAATCTCAAAATAAATTTTGGTATAGGTGGTTGGTAGTAAAGTCGAAGATTGTCAACATGGTAGAAAAACATACTCGTAGAGTATTCTCACAGATGGCTCACAGATAGTTGTGAATGTTTATGGTCTAGACTTTTCCTATCCATGTACCTGTCCAAAAGTCTTTTAAATATTGTTATAAGTTCTGCATCAACTATATCCTCCGGCAGCTCATTCCATATACCAACCACCCACTGTGTGGAAAAAGTTGCCCCTCAGATTCCTATTAAATCTTTCCCCTCTAACCTTGAACCTATGTCCACTGGTTCTTGATTCCCCAACTTTGGGTAAAATACTGTGCATCTGCCCTATCTATTCCCCTCATGATCTTATACAGTTCTATAAGATCAACCCATTAATCCTCCTTCGATGCAAGGAATACAGTCCTAGCCTATTAGGCCCAAACCTCTCCTTATAGCTCGGGCGCTCACGTCCTGGCAGCACCCTCACAAATCTTCTCTGCACTCCTTTGAGTGTAATAACATCCTTCTTATAGCAGGGTGACCAAAACTGAACACAATTACTCAACTGTGGCCTCACCAGCACCTTGTACAGCTATAACATAACATCCCAAATTCTATACTCAAAACCCTGAGTAATAAAGGCCAATGTGCCAAAAGCCTTCTTGTCTACCTTATCTATGTCTGGCATCATTTACCAGAAACCCTAGATCCCTCTGCTCTGCAACACTCCCCAGAGCCCTACCATTCACTGTGAAGATCCTGCACTGGTTAGACTTCCCAAAATACCTCATTTATCTGCATTAAACTCCATTAACCATTCCTCAACCCTCTTAACACAGGGTGGCGCCAGCAAGTGGCTGCCTTGCCAACAATCTGTCCTTTCTTCAGTTTTTGTTATTTTAAGTACGTGGTAAAGAGGATGGTTTAGTATTCCTTGGATTGTTTTATGTGGCGGGTGGGGTGGGAGGATGAGGGAAATGTTTTAAAATCTCTTACCTCGAAGGAGATGCAATTTATTTCTGTATTGTATCTCTGTCCCCACTGCGGCCTAACATCATGGAGTGGAGCAGCCTTTCCTGGCGACTGACCCGGCGCTTCAACCTTATCATCATGGAGATTGCGATACCTTTGCCAGGGATCGACTGTGGAGATAGAGCTCCAACTGTAGGCCTGTGGACTTTAACATCATGGAGCCCGCGTTACCTGGTTAGAGACTGATTCGGAAGCTCCAAGCCGCAGAGAGTTTCAACCATCCCAATGAGGGAGTTTCGATCACCATGACGCGAGGGCTTCGGATCGCTGGCTGCGGGAACTTTGTTCGCCCCGATTGCGGATGGTTCGACAGCCCCGACTGTGGGAATACAAAGAGGGAGAAGATTGGATTTTATTACCTTCCATCACAGTGAGGAATGTGGGGAGCCGCTGTGGTGGATGTTTATGTTAACTTTTATTTATGGGGCTGTGTGTCCTGTTGCTTTTCACTCAATATGGCTGTATGGTAACTCAAATTTCACTGTACATTAATTGGTACATGTGAAACTGACCTTGAAACCTTGAATTGATCAGAATCCTGCTTTAACCTTTGATAACCATCTACACACCACCCACTTTGGTGTCATCTGCAAACTTACTGGTCATGCCTTGTACTTTATCATTCAAATCATGGATATAAACTACGGACAGCTATGGGGCCCAGTGGCAATCCTTGAAGCACACCACTTGTCACCGGCCTCCATCCCTTCGCTGTCCAACATCTCCTTATGGCTCGGGCCCTCACGTCCTGGCAGTGCCCTCATAAATCTTTGCTGCACTACTTCGAGCTTAATAATATCTTTCTTATAGTAGGGTGATCAAAACTTCTGAAATAGAGGCACAACATTCGTCACCTTCCAGCACCTCACCCGTATTCATAAATTTCAGCTAGGGCACCTGTAATGTTATCTGTGTCCCCAGATATATCAGATCAGGCCTGGGCGATGTCTACCTTCAAACACGATAAGACATACAGCACCTCCTCGATCGTAATACTGATTGCCTACAAGACATATCCATTGACTGCCCCAAGTTCCTCGGTTCTCGTGTCTTTCTCCACAGTAAAAACAAATGAGAAAACTCATTGAGGACCTTGCCTATCTCCTGTGGCTCCACACAGAGATAACCACATTGATTCCTAAGTGGCCCAATTCTCTATCTGGTTATCCCTTTTTTTTCATTCAAAGGCGACTTTTCTTTCCAAAGCCAAAGGCGACTTTGCAGGGTGATGCCTGTTTGGTCGTGAGTAGTCGCCCAAAGAGTCGTACCTTTTTCTGGTCGCCTGGATTTTCAACGTTTTAAAAAATTTCGGCGACCTGCTGCAACTATGACGGGTGCCGGCAAGTCGCTGAAAAAATCATGTAAGTGGGACAAGACCTTTAATGTAATTATAAAATCTTTTTGGATTTTATCATAAATATTATCTGCCTGAGCTATCTCTTTCCCCCTTTTTGCCCTCCTGATTTCCTTCTTTAGTGTGCTCCTCCATTCCAGAATCTCCTCCAGGTGTACACTGGATCCCGGCTGCCTTTACCTGCCCCATGCCTTCTCCTTACTCTTAACCAGAGCCACAATTTCTCTTGTCATCCAAACTTCCTTATACCCATTTCCTTTACCCTTCACTCCAGGAACTTGCAGGTCCTGGACTCTTGTCAGCACATTTTAAAAATATCCTACTTTCTGAACATTTCTTTTCCCTCAATCAACTTCCTCCAATTAACTTCAGTGAGTTTCTGTTTAATAAAACGTTTGCATTGCCCCAATTTAGAATTTTAACTCAAGGGCTCACCCTGTCTATCCATAACTATCATAAACCTAATAGAACAGTGGTCGCTGATCGAAAGGCTTTCCTACAAACACTTCAGCCACTTATCCCTCCCAAAAACTAGATGAAGCATTGCCCTCTTCCATGTAGGGCCCTCTGCATATTGCCCGAGGAAACTTTCCTGAACACATTTGAGAAACACCTCCCTTTTAAACCTTTTGCACTCTGACAGCCCCAGTCAATATTGGGAATGTTAAAATCCCCATTTTGACAACCTTATTAGTCCTGCAGCTGACTGCAATCTAGAATGTAAAGGCTGGAATATAATGCTGAGGCTTTATAAGGCACTAGTCAGACTACATTTGGAGTATAATGAGCAGCTACGGGCACCCTATCTGAGGAGCGAGGTGCTGGTGTTAAAGAGCTTTACGAGAATGGTCCTGGGAACAATTGCATTCATGTATGAGCGTTAGGCGGCTCTGGGGCAATACTCGCTGCAGTTTAGAATGATGAGGGGGGACCTCATTGAATCTTATTGAATAATGAAATACCTGGATAGAGTGAATGTTTCCACTTGTGGGAGAGACTAGGACCAGAGGAGGAATTTATTTCACCAGTGAGCAGCGAATCTGTGGAATGCATTGTCACAGATGGCTTTGGAGGCCAAGTCTTTGTGTATTTGTAAAGCAGAGATTGTCAGGCTGTTGATTAGTAAGGGTGTTATGGGTAATGGGGAGAAAGGAGGAGTATAGGCTTGAGATAGAAAAAGATTAGCCATGATTGAATGACAGAGTAGATTTGATGGGTTGAATGGCCTAATTCTGCTCCTGAAACGTGTGAATTTATGAACTAATCTCTTGGCATATTTGCTCTTCTAATTCTCATTGACTATTTTGGAGCCTGCAGTACACTCTCAACAAGGCAATCATCCCTTATTTTATTTCACAGCTCCACCCATATACAGACAAATTGTCTGCATTATTGTCAAAGTTGCTATCATCTCCTGCTCAGCCACAGCATTCTTTATAATGTGTGATTTTCTTTGACTGTATCATCTCATCTAAACAATTGTCTTATATTGAATCCAATCCACATTTAACAATGACAGTGCTCAAATTACACAGAGGCTATGGGAATCGTGATTAGTTTTATTTCGCTTTCTGGATGCTGAAATGTAAAGTTTCTGAATTTGCTGCAAATTTACTGCAAAATGTTCCTATTGGACAATAGTACTCATTGGCTGTTGAATGATAGCTGCCCCATGCTGCAGCACTGCACTGAAGGTTACAGGCATTGGCAAACATAATAGGCTTCACGGATTGTTTCTATGGAAACTCTGTCATCTCTTCTAAGGAGCTGATATACTCGTAATAGAATATCATCAGAGTGGACTTCAACATTGTTGATTTCAGAAGCAACTCTTGTCAACCGGCAATTTCACATCTTGGGTATTTGAAGCACATCACCATGTCTTCTAGAAGGCATTCTGCAGTGGAGTATTTCAGCAGCTTTATTCAGAGTCAGAGGCATTCTGTTTCAGATACCTTGGTTCGAGTTTTACATAGACGTCGCAGCTCAGCCGTAGAGATGCTCTCATCATCCACTCATCAGGTTATGGTTGCTGTGTCTTCAGTTAATATTGAAGAGGCGAAAACTACCCTGTCGCCGAGAAAAAGTAAATGATGCTATAATATAAACTTACAACAATGTAGAAATGTGCATAATTTTAAAAATGACAGCGTTTTTTAATTCATTACTCTTTGTTGTTTCAGAGGTTGTATTTTATTGGATGTATCACCCCATGCATCTTTTGCATGGTAGAAGTTGGCACTTCTAGTTGGCACTTGTAAAATAGTTGTTTGTAAATTTTACCTTTGATCATTGACATCAACTAAATGTTGAAGTGCTGATGTTATAAATAAATTGAGTCTTACATCTTTGGTTACATGTGAATTATACGAGACAAAGAGTTGTGGGGAGCGCAAGATTGAAATAAAGGTCTGTGCATCCACACCTCAAGACCAGAGACCAGTTTGTAAAATTACTGCTGTTACAAATTAATTTCTAAAAATTAATCTTGTGAAAATATTTACTTTTGCGTGTAATCTTGCAAACTATAGGAAAACTCTGATTAAACTGCTATCTGATTAGATACCCGATGTTTCAGCGTCCTGCGTTCAGGTGATGTTTCCCATGACATCCTGAAACTTTATCAGATTCATTGGGGAATGAATTATAATACCGTGTAACACCAAACAAAACGACTAACCAAAGCGTGTTGGGTATTAATAAAGAAATTGTCCACTTAGGCACCACAAAATTTCCAAACATGCTCGATTCTTGGAGTTTAACAATAAGCCTTTTGATGCATTGACTTTTGTCTCTTCATGTGATGTACATTCATCACAAAATGTATCTATTATTTATTTTCTTCGTATGCATTTTTAAAGGTTGCATTGTTTTATGTGTTTGAACATTGCCTGATTGTCCCTGCTTCATTATCTTAGGCAGTATGAGACGCCCGACAGCCAAGTATACGAAAGTGGGAGAGCGATTACGGCATGTTATCCCCAGTAATATGCAGTGCTCCATGGCATGTGGTGGTCGAGCATGCAAGTATGAGAATCCATCCCGATGGAGTGATGAGGAACAAGCTCTTAAAGGCTTATACTCTTCATGGTATTATTTATTGGTTTCTTTATTTTTTAAATATGTTCCTTCATCCTCCTATACAAATAAGACCTATATCTGCAGTAAATTGTAATAAATGTATTTAAAACAGCATTTGTTGTGACCAAAGTAATTTGTAAATAAGTTATTATGTTTCATGTAACTTCATAACTGGCCTATTGTAACTATGTTTTGTGAAGTTTAGGAAACTTCCCATGTAATAAATAAGATTAATCAAATATTTATATTCACAATTTCGTTTTTGCTTTGGTTAAAGTTAATTATTAAGATACACAGTTGTTTTTATGCAGATGTTAGCATTACACTATTTGCAATTTGAAGTAAGTTTTAAAAAAGCCCTTTATATGTAAATTTACAATTTTATTTTAGAAAACAGACTTTGAATGTACTAGTTTTGAATCTTACTCCAGGGAACTCCAGGTTGATCTATGCTATATTAATATGAGTATGCCCCGCCGTCAGAAGTGCCATTTTAAGAATAATTAGTAAGGCCCAGGTCCTGTCTACTTCTCCAGTGGATTCCACGTTTCAGAGAGTGACAGAGGAATTATCTCGAATAGTCTAGTGAATGTTAGCATTTAGTTCACCTTAAAACAGGTTTTCTGGTCATACAGTGCATTCAGAAAGTATTCAGACGCCTTCACTTTTTCTCCATTTTGTTACGTTACAGCCTTATTCTAAAATTGATTCAATTCCTTTTTTTAATCATCTATCTACACATAATACCACATAATAAAAAAGCGAAAACAGGTGTTTAGAAATGTTTGCAAGGTAATTAAAAAGAAATAACTGAAATATCACATTTACATAAGTATTCAGACCCTTTAATCAGTACTTTGTTGAGGCACCTTTGGCAGCGATTACAGCCTCAAGTCTTTTTCAGTATGACGCTACAAGCTTGTCACAGCTGTATTTGGGTAATTTCTCCCACTCTTCTCTGTAGATCCTCTCAAGTTCTGTCAGGTTGGATGGGGAGCGTCGATGCACAGCTATTTTCAGGTCCCTCCAGAGATGTCCGATCAGGTTCAAGTCCGGGCTCTGGCTGGGCCACTCAAGAACATTCACAGACTTGTCACAAAGCTACTCCTGCATTGACTTGGCTGTATGCTTAGGGTCGTTGTCCTGTTGGGCGGTGATCCTCCTCCACAGTCTGAGGTCCAGAACTCTCTAGAGCAGGTTTTCATCAAGGATCTCTCTGTACTTTGCTCAGTTCATCTTTCCCTTGATCCTGACTAGTCTCTCAGTTCCTGCCGCTAAAAAACATCCCCACAGCATGATGCTGCCACCACCATGCTTCACCGTAGGTATGGTATTGGCAGGATGATGGGCAGTGCCTGGTTTCCTCCAGTGACTCTTGGCATTCAGGCCAAAGAGTTCAATCTTGGTTTCATCAGACCAGAGAATCTTGTTTCTCATGCCTGTTGGCAAACTCCAAGCGTGCTGTCATGTGCCTTTTACTGAGGAGTAGCTTCCGTCTGGCCATTCTACCATAAAGGCCTGATTGGTGGAGTGCTGCAGATATAGTTGTCCTTCTGGAAGGTTCTCCCATCTCCACAAAGGAACTCTGGAGCTCTGTCAGGGTGACCATCAGGTTCTTGGTCACCTCCTTGACCAAGGCCCTTCTCCCCCGATTGCTCAATTCGGCCGGGCGGCCAGCTCTATGAAGAGTCCTGGTGGTTCCAAAGTTTAAGAATGATGGAGGGCACTGTGCTCTTCGGGACCTGCAATGCTGCAGAAATTGTTTTATAACCTTCCCCAGATCTGTGTCTCGACATAATCCTGTCGAGGTTTACAGACAAATCCTTCATCATCATGGCTTGATTCTTGCTCTGACATGCATTGCCAACTGTGGGACCTTATATGTAATAACATCTCAAGGGTAATCAATGGCAATAGGATGAACCTAAGCTCAATTTTGAGTGTCATAGCAAAGGGTAAATGTGATATTTCAGTAATTTCTTTTAATTACTTGCAAAAATTTCTAAACACCTATTTTCGCTTCTTCATTCTGGGGCATTGTGTATAGATTGAAGATAAAATAAGGAATTTTATCCATTTTTTAAATAAGGCTGTAACGTAACAATATGTGGAAAACGTGAATGGGTCTGAATACTTTCTGAATGCACTGTATATCTGATTGCTATTTGCGGGAACTTGCTGTGTGCAATGATTGCTGTTTCCTACAGTGGTGATGCTTCATAAAAGTCCTTCTCTGACTGCAAAAAAAACAACGGAGAGTCTTGGGGTCATAAGGTTTGGTGCAAAATGGGCCAAACACAAATGAGATTTGATGTTTCTTAGTATCAGGAGATAAGGTGGTGTAAACTTAATAAAATGTAAATGAAGGCTGGAGAATTGACTCTCTTGAATGATCCTCCTTCTGCTGAGGAATCCTGCCCCTAAACCTTAATGCTTATTCTCCAAAGGGAAAAGGCACCATACTAAGTTAATATGCCGATTGTATGTGATTAGAAAAGGTTAATTGATTACACAGAAGAATACTTAAAGTTTTGGATAAAGTTTAAAACTTTGGAAACACTGACTGGAAGGCGTTTGCAGCCCAGGCCACCCTTGACTCTCACACGGACATTGATTCCTATACATCCTCTGTTCTGGACTTTATAAACTCCACCATCAATAGTGTCACCTCCCTCAAACAGGTGACCATATACCCGAATCAGAAGCCATGGATGAACAGCGAGGTCAGGCTACTGCTGAAAGCACGGGACACCGCTTTCAGGTCAGGCGATGCTCGAGCCTACAGTTCATCCAGGGCTAACCTGAAGAGGGGCATCAGGAAGGCCAAGCACTGCCATAAGCTCAGGATTGAGGAGCACTTCAACAACAACTCCGACCCCCGAAGCATGTGGCAAGGCATCCAGGCCATCACGGACTACAGACCCTCCAACATCACCCCCACATCCAGCGACGCCTCCTTCCTTGAGGAGCTTAACCACTTCTATGGCCGCTTCGACAGGGACAATCTAGAGACAGCCATCAAGGCTGTGCTACCTGCCGATCACCAACCCCTCACACTCACCCCCTATGACGTGTACGTGGCACTGAGTAGGACTAATGCACGTAAGGCTGCTGGCCCTGACGGCATCCCCGGGCGCGTGCTCAGTGCCCTGTGCTGCGCAGCTGACAGACGTCTGGACTGACATCTTCAACCTGTCACTTGCCCAAGCAGTTGTCCCCACTTGCCTTAAAGCCACCTCCATCGTGCCAGTGCCAAAACACTCCACTGCGGCAAGCCTCAACGACTTCCGCCCAATTGCACTTACCCCCATCATCACCAAGTGCTTCGAGAGGCTGGTCCTGGCACACCTCAAAAGCTGCCTACCCCCACACTGGATCCCTATCAGTTTGCCTACCGCAAGAACAGGAGTACGGAGGATGCCATCTCAACGGCACTTCACTCCGCCCTCTCCCACCTTGACAACAGCATTCTTACATAAGTGTCTCTGTTGTAAGAATGCTGAGCTGTAATCGATGAACAGCATTCTTACAACAGAGACACTTATGTAAGAATGCTGTTCATCGATTACAGCTCAGCATTCAACACCATTATTCCATCAAAACTGATCACCAAACTCGGTAACCTGGGCATCGACCCCTCCCTCTGCAACTGGATACTGGACTTTCTAACCAACAGACCCCAGTCTGTGAGGTTAGACAAGCACACCTCTTCAACCCTCACCCTGAAACACCGGCGTTCCTCAGGGCTGTGTGCTGAGCCCCCTCCTCTACTCCCTCTTCACCTATGACTGCACACCTGTATATGGTACTAACACCATCATCAAGTATGCAGATGATACAACGGTGATTGGCCTCATCAGCAACAACGATGAGCTGGCCTACAGGGAGGAGGTCCAGCACTTAGCAGCATGGTGCGCTGACAACAACCTGGCCCTTAACTCCAAGAAGACCAAGGAGCTCATTGTAGACTTCAGGAAGTCCAGAGGTGGCACGCACACCCCCATCCACATTAACGGGACGGAGGTGGAACGTGTTTCTAGCTTCAGGTTCCTGGGAGTCAACATCTCCGATGACCTCTCTTGGACCCACAATACCTCTACTCTGATCAAGAAGGCTCATCAGCGTATCTTCTTCCTGAGGAGACTGAAGAAGGTCCATCTGTCTCCTCAGATCCTGGTGAACTTCTACCGCTGCACCATCGAGAGCATCCTTACCAACTGCATCACAGTATGGTATGGCAACTGCTCTGTCTCCGACCGGAAGGCACTGCAGAGGGTGGTGAAAATTGCCCAACGCATCACCGGTTCCACGCTCCCCTCCATTGAGTCTGTCCAAAGCAAGCGCTGTCTGCGGAGGGCGCTCAGCATCGCCAAGGACTGCTCTCACCCCAACCATGGACTGTTTACCCTCCTACCATCTGGGAGGCGCTACAGGTCTCTCCGTTGCCGAACCAGCAGGTCGAGGAACAGCTTCTTTCCGGCGGCTGTCACTCTACTAAACAACGTACCTCGGTGACTGCCAATCACCCCCCCCCCCCCCGGACACTTATTATTTATTTTTTTATTTAAATTCAAATCGTTTGCTATGTCGCTCTTCAAGGGAGATGCTAAATGCATTTCGTTGTCTCTGTACTGTACACTGACAATGACAATTAAAATTGAATCTGAATCTGAATCTGAAAACTTTGCCAACCATAGCATAATAATCAATTTAAATACTGCCTCAATTTGTCTTGGTTTATGCTGTTATATTTCTTATGTAATTATTTTAGTTATTAAAAGCATCATAGTTCAATATCAAGCCATTTGTTCAATATTCAAAAACAAGTATATTTGTTATCATTAGTGAAATGGGTATTCGCTTTATGAATACATTGAGTTTCTGCTGATTTTTATTTGCTGAGTTTAATGAATAATATGCAACAAAGCTAAATTGCTTTCTCGTAGCTAATTGTTAAATGTACTAATTTCTTATGTACAGGATTACTGACAATATATTAGCAATGGCTCGTCCTTCCACTGAAATTATTGAAAAATACAGCATTATTGAACAATTTAAAAGGTATCTTTTTAATGTTTATATTGTTCTTTTAGGGAGCATTTTTTTCCCTAGTTTGTTGAGTTTTTCTGCAAGGGATAACACGTCCTGGAGATAGACACAAAATTCTGGAATAACAGCAGGACAGGCAGAACCTCTGGAAAGAAGGAATGAGTGATGTTTTGTGGATCAAGACCTTTCTTCAGACTATTCTGAAGAAGGTTCACGACCCGAAACGTCATCCCACTAATCTGAAGAAGGATCTCGACCCGAAGCATCAACCATTCACTAGTCTGAAGATGGGTCTACATCCGAAATGTCACCCATTCCTTCTCTCCAGAGATGCTCCCTGTCCCGCTGAGTTACTCCAGCATTTTTTGTCCATCTTCGGTATAAACCAGCATCTGCAGTTCCTTCCTACACATTCTGGAGATTATACATACACAAATAAGAATAATGAAAATCTAAAGCAAAAATGCTTACTAGGAATATAAAGCCAATCTGTCAAGCTGTAAAATAAAAATATTCTGTCATCAGACTATAATATTGAGTTATTTTGCAACAAACAATTTGTACCTTCATTTTTAGTTAGTTTTGTGAATTACAAGGAATTACCATTATGCTATAAAATGAATGCCCCTGATAATAGATGGTATTGTTTGTTCCTGAATTTCATTTTGTGCTGAACTTGCTGATTTCACTGCTTTTACCATAATCATTATGAAAATAATTCAAGCACAAATTTAGTTTTTCTTCAATATATAATTTTAAAAGTCACCAAAATGTACATAATTTCCTTTCCTTTCACATGCTTGTTATTTTGGATGCCTAGCATAGGTCCATTTGTTGAAATCCAGGCGATCTGCTCTGCTCTGGTATTTGACCTTGCCATAATAATTGCACAATTTTACCAAAAAGCTTTGTTACATTTCCAAACACAATTTTAAATCAGCACCTGAATTGCAATATGTACCTTTATTCATATTTCAATTTGACGGTGAACAACTTAGTGGTTGAATGGTTCTGAAATTCTACACTAATGTGAAATTATTTTTATAATGTGATTATATTTTTGGTATATTTATTTAGCTGATTTGATCATACCTTCTCGGTTGTTAACAACTTGATTGGTGTTTCTATTAACTCCGTACTTCAGGCATGGCATAAAGACAGTAATTAATCTTCAGCGTCCTGGGGAACATTCACGCTGTGGTAATCCCTTGGAGACGGAGAGTGGCTTTACCTACCTACCAGAGGTATTCATGGCGGCTGGAAGTAAGTCCACCCGTTGTTCATCCATAATTAAAAGACTTATTGATTTGCTTTAAAGTGCAAGACTCGGTGCTTATTTTGCTAAGTTTGTAGATAAAGTCAAGCTGCAGTCTAACCAAGAAATTATTAATATTCATGTAACACGTATATTTTTTACTGGGGATCATGGCGTCTTTAAAATGCTTTAGTCCTTTTCTCCTGGTCTATAGAATTTGCTGTCCCCTATAAACCTCTTTACGTTATGAGTTGTAAAATGTCAGATGAGAGAAATTCTCGATCAATATGTCACTAACTCCAGGGAGGCAGTCTGATTTTAGGTAGCTGGCATGTTGAAGTCTGGAGCAAAGCAGGAGGTCCATCACTGTCATGAACTACCAATTAAAGCAAATGGATTCAACAATTAAGACAGCAGCCCTGTGGTAAATATTTCCACAGACATGACCTTTCTAGCACCCATCAGGGTGCACCACCTGCCTTCAGATAATTTGTAATTCATCATGATGTGGAGATGCTATCTGGAGATGTTCAGCTGGAACCAATGCCTTCTTTCTACACAAAACTTATGCACAGTTTCTTCTGCACAAGACTTTCCTGAAGTCTTAATGCCAATTATTTTAAAAGGAGCCATTTCCTACTGAGCCTCTTCCACCATTCAACATTATGACTGATTGCCTACATGATTCAACCTAATGAACCCACATATCTCAGTATAAAGATACCCAATAACTCAGACCCTAAAGTGCAGTTTCCCAGTTGTGATCAAGATCATATATTAATTGCTAGAAATCTTCTTTCATCATGCACAATGCTTATATAATAAAGACTAACTTTAGGGAGATTTACTTTCGGGAGACAAAAACTACAGATGCTGGCATTATGCACAAAACAAGGTGCTGCATTAACTGAGCAGGTCAGGCAACATGGATAGGTGCCTTTTTGGGTTGGGATCCTTCTTCAGACTGTATTAGAGGGCAAGCAAGCTGGAAAACTGGTGGGGGCAGGCCAAGCCAAAGCCTAGCAAGTGATAGATTGATGCAGGTGATAGAGGTTTTGATTGCCAATTGGGTGAACAAAAAGTAGAGAAAAGGGAGGATCTGGAGAGGAGTGAAATGTACTCCACCGTTGATGTGAAGCACACTGCCTACTGGCCCTTTGTTCTTTGCATATGATGAGCGTTTGTCAGCACTGGGCCTGTACTCGCTGGAGTTTAGAACAATGAGGAGGGGACCTCATTGAAATGTACCGAATAGTGAAAGGCTTAAATAGAGTGGATGTGGAGAGGATGTTTCCACTAGTGGGTGAGTCTAGGACTAGAGTTCATAGCCTCAGAATTAAAGGACGTTCCTTTAGGAAGGAGATGAGGAGGAATTTCTTTAGAATGCGGTCAATCTGCGGAATTTTGTGCCACAGAAAGCTGTGGAGACAAGTCATTGGATATTTCTAAGGCAGAGATAGATAGATTCTTGATTAGAACAGTTGTCAGGGGTTATGGGGAGAAGGCAGGAGAACGGAGTTAGGAAGGAGAGATAGATCAGCCATGATTGAATGGCGGAGATGACTTGATGGGCCGAATGGTCTAATTCTGCTCTGATCACTTATGATCTTCCCACTTTTAATCAATGGGAAAAATCCTCACCACCTGGTGAGCGGAGGGGGACTCTGAGTAAGATGGCCAAAAATCACAGCCATACGTGGTAGCGTTTTTTTTCTAAAATCAATATAAAGTGCAAACAGGAAGTGGTCAAGATTAGACTTTTAATTATATAGAAGGCAAGGCAACTTTAATTAGGCAAGGCAACTTTAATTACGCAACACAGCTTTAGCATTTCCAAACCAAAGGCAACACAGCTTTCGCATTTCCAAACCAAAGGCAACAAAGCTTTAGCATTTCCAAACCAAAGGCAACAAAGCTTTAGCATTTCCAAACCAAAGGCAACAAAGCTTTAGCATTTCCAAACCAAAGGCAACAAAGCTTTAGCATTTCCAAACCAAAGGCAACACAGCTTTAGCATTTCAAACCAAAGGCAACACAGCTTTAGCATTTCCAAACCAAGGGCAACACAGCTTTAGCATTTCCAAACCAAAGGCAACAGAGCTTTAGCATTTCCAAACTGTATTTTCAAACCACATTAAGGTCACTGACAGGTCAGTAAAACCACTCACAGTTTAGTAGACATGTGTTCAGTGTTATTCACAGCTCAGACAGAGAGACGTGACCCTCTTGCTCCCCCGTCTTGCAGAGACTGACTGAGGCACTCAACACTTCCGGGTTTTATAGTCCCTCCGGAAGGGACGTGGCCTTCAGGAGAAAGAATATCAAAAATGTTTAAACACTAATAACTTTTATTTTTCATCGATGGATAAAATCCTCTTGTCCTGTGCAGCGGAGGGGGACTCTGAGTAAGATGGCCAAAAATCACAGCCGTAAGTGGCAGCGTTTTTTCTAAAATCAATATACAGAACAACAGGAAGTGGTCAAGATCAGACTTTTAGTAATATACTAGACTAAGTGGGACCCATTGGGTCCCATGTTAACATGGGAGGGCTGGTCCCCCGACGCAATATTCCACCTCTCCACCAATTCCAATATTGGTGGCCAGTGGGGTGGGGGGGGGGGGGGCGTTCGGGAGCGCTGGTATGGGTTCT
The DNA here is from genome assembly GCF_028641065.1 of Leucoraja erinaceus. Classification (NCBI taxonomy): domain Eukaryota; kingdom Metazoa; phylum Chordata; class Chondrichthyes; order Rajiformes; family Rajidae; genus Leucoraja; species Leucoraja erinaceus. The sequence continues at coordinate 36,425,191 of NC_073392.1, forward strand.
TGGGGTGGCAGCTCAGTCCCTCCTGCCTGATCCGCTGGCAAGCAGGGTGCAAGGCCACTGAATTCAAGTGCAGTTTCATAGCACTTCAAGCTGGATCCAAGACCACCAAATTCAAGTGCAGTTTCATAGCACTTCAAGCGGGATCCAAGGCCACCAAATTCAAGTGCAGTTTCATACCACTTTCAGCAGGGTGCAAGGCCACCATAAAACCACACAAAACACCAAACTCACAGTTTAGTAGCCATTCAGTGTGTTGAGTTGATTCACAGCTCAGGCAGTTGTGACCTCTCTCTCCCTCTTTCAACTACAAGCAAAAGGCACCCAAGCCACCATTTGCAGTAAGTGGTGCCTTTCAACTTCAAGCCAAAACACCCAAGCCACCATTTGCAGTGAGTAGTGCCTTTCAACTTCACACCAAAGCACCCAAGCCACCATTTGCAGTATGTAGTGGATTGTAACTTCAAGCCAAAACACCCAAGCCACCATTTGCAGTTAGTAGTGCCTTTTCACTTCAATCCAAAGCACCCAAGCCACCATTTGCAGTAAGTAGTGCCTTTTAACTTCAAGCCAAAGCACCCAAGCCACCATTTGCAGTAAGTAGTGCCTTTTTAATTTCAAGCCAAAGCACCCAAACAACCATTTGCAGGCAGAGCCTTTTTACTTCAAACAAACCATATTTTCATTTTCAAACCACATTAAGGGGACTCACAGTTGAGTAGACATGTGTTCAGTGTTATTCAGAGCTTAGAGAGACGTGACCCTTTGGCTTCATCCATCTTGCAGAGACTGAGTGAGGCACACCACTTCCTGGTTTTATAGTCCCTCCCCCTCCCTGCAGCAGGGGCAGCAGAGAGAATGGTGATTTAAAAAAAATAATTAATATCTCTCTGATTTATCATCGATGGGAAAAATCCGCCAGTCCAGGAAGGCAGAGGGGGGCTCCGACCGAGGTGGTCAAAAATGACGGCCGTAGGTGGCGGCGCTCTCTCGAAAATTGCAGCACAGTGTGCCAAAAGCGGTCAAGATCAGACTTTTAGTAATATAGATATCTTATACTGCACATAGGCACAATTGAGTCTGACTGGTCTACATACTCTTTGAATTTTAAGTATGCAGCCATGGAGATGGGTGCTAAGATAGCACTTCAGGGGTGTTCATTTCAGACCTTAGAGTCATACAGTGATACAGTGTGGAAACAGGCCCTTCGGCCCAACTAGCCCACGCCGACCAACACGTACCATCTACACTAGTCCCATCTGCCTGCGCTTGGTCCATATCCCTCCAAACCTGTCCTATCCATGTACCTGTCTAACCTTTTCTTAAACATTGGGATAGTCCCTGTCTCAACTACCTCCTCTGGCAGCTTGTTCCATACACCCACCACCCTTTGTGTGAAAAAGTTACCGCTCAGTTTCCTATTAAATCTTTTCCCCTTCACCTTGAACCTATGCCCTCCGGTCCTCGATTCTCCCACTCTGGGTAAGAGATTCTGTGCATCTTCCCAATTTATTCCTCTCGTGATTTTATACACGTCTATAAGATCACCCCTCATCTTCCTGCGCTCAAAGGAATAGAGACCCAGCCTAGTCAACCTCTCCCTTTTGCTCAGACCCTCTAGTCCTGGCAACATCCTCGTAAATCTTCTCTGAACCCTTTCAAGCTTGACAATATCTTTCGTATAACATGGTGCCCAGAACTGGTTACAATACTTTAAATGTGGCCTCACCAATGTCTTATACAACTGCAACATGACCTCTCAGCTTCTATACTCAATACTCTCACTGATGAAAGCCAATGTGCCAAAAGCCTTTTTGCCCACCTTATCGACCTGTGACTTGACCTTCAAGGAACCATGCACCTGCACTCTTAGATCCCTCTGCTCTTCAACACTCCCCAAAGGCCTATCATTCACTGTGTAGGTTCTGCGCTTGTTAGACTTCTCAAAATGCAACACCTCGCATTTCTCTATATTAAATTCCATCAACCATTCCCCAGCCCACCTGGCCAATCGATCCAGATCCTGCTGTAATCTTTCACAAATATCTTCACTATCTGTAATTCCGCCCACTTTTATATCATCAGCAAACTTGCTAATCTTGCCCTGCATGGTTTTCATCCCAATCATTGATGTAGATGACAAACAGCACCGAACCCTGAGGAACACCACTAGTCACAGCCTCTACTCCGAGAAGCAACCTTCCACCGCCCTCTGCTTCCTTCCATGAACCTAATTTGCTATCCATTCAGCTACCTCTCCTTGGATCCCATGCGATCTAACCTTCCAGAACAGCCTACCACGCGGAACCTTGTTGAGTGCGTTTCTGAAATCCATGTACACAACATCTACAGCTATGCCCCCTCATCAACCTTTTTGGTCACATCTTCAAAAAACTCAATTAGATTTGTGAGACACATCCTCCCACATACAAAACCAGGCTGACTTTCCCTAATCAGCCCTTGTCCATTCAAATGCCAGTATAACCTATCCCTCAGAATACTCTCCAGTAACTTTCCAACTATAGATGTTAAGCTCACCGGCCAAAAGTTCCCAGCATTTTTCCTGCAGCCCTTGAATAGTGGCACAACATTTGCCAGTCTTCCGGCACCTTTTCTGTATTTAAGGATGACCCGTAAATTTCAACAAGGGCTCCTGCAATTTCTTCTCTAGTTTCCCACAATGTCCTCAGATAAATCTGATCAGGCCCTGGAGATTTGTCTACCTTCATTCACGGTAGTACCTTCTGTACCTCTTTGACTGTAACACTAATTGCTTTCAATACACTTCCATTGACTGCCCCAAGTTCCTCCATCCTACTGTCTTTCTCCTCGGTAAATACAGAGGAGAAATACTCATTGACAACCTTGCCCATCTCCTGTGGCTCCACACAGAGGTGACCGCTTTGATTCCTGAGAGGTCCTACTATCTCTTTAGTTACCCATTTCCCCTTATGTATTTATAAATTATTTTGGGATTGTCCTTAATGCTACCCGCCAGAGCTATCTCCTGGCCCCTTTTTGCCCTACTGATTTTCTTTTTCAGTTTACTCATTAGTTCCTGAACCTCCTGCACTTGATCCCAGCTGCCTATACCTGTCCCATGCATCCTTCTTGTTTTTGACTCATGCCTCAATTTCCCTCCTCGGCCAAGCTTCCTTACGTTTGCCTGCTTTGCCCTTCACTCCAACGGGGGACGTACATGTCCTGAGCTTTCTTCACTACACTTTTAAAAACATTCCACTTGGCCGATGTTCCTTTCCCCTCAAATAACCTGCTCCAGTCGACTTGAGTGAGACCTTCTCTCATACCCTCAGTTGGCCTTGCCCCAGTTGAGCATTTTAACGCATGGACCCTCTCCGTCCCTATCCATAACTATCTTAAACCTAATCAAACTGTCGTCACTGGTCCCAAAAGGCTCCTCCACACACACTTCATTAACTTGCCCTTCCCAATTTCCCAATACTAGATCCAGCGTTGCCCTCTCACATGTGGGGGCCTCCACATACTGCTTAAGAAAACTCTCCTGAACACGTTTGAGGAGTTGCACCCCATTTAAACCCTTCACACTATGCTTTTCCCAGTCTATATTGGGAAAGTTAAAATCCCCAACTACAACAAACTTATTTGACCTGCAGATGTCTGCAATCTCCTGGCATATTTGTTATTCTAATTCCCGTTGACTTTTTGGGGGTCCCCAACGAAGTGATCATCCCTTTCATGTTCCTCAGCTCCACCCATATAGCCTCACTAGACGGACCGTCCATAATGTCACCTCTGAACACAGCCATGACACCCTCTTTCACCAACAATGCAACTCTCCCTCCTCTTTTACCCTCACCCCTGTCTCTTCTGAAGCTTCTGGACCCTGGAACATTGAGCTGCCAGTCCTGCCCCTCCCTTTACCAGGTTTCAGTCATGGCTGCAACGTCCCAACGCCGTTGATGATGGAGTTAGGGGATATGGAGAGAAGGCAGGACCGGGGTACTGATTGGGGATGATCAGCCATGATCACATTGAATGGCGGTGCTGGCTCAAAGGGCCGAATGGCCTACTCCTGCACCTATTGTCTATTGTCCCAGTCCCTCGTACCTATCCATGCCATAGCTCATCTGCCTTACCTGTCAGGCCCCTTGCATTAAAATACGTGCAGTTTAAACCAACCCTCCTTCCTCGCTCTCCGCCTTTCACCTGCCTATTCTGTCCACCTTGATGAAGGTGTTGTCAGCTCTTTACTCAGTCTGAAAACTTGTAATGTAAACTGGTCAATCCCATACATTGCTAACGAAAACAAACAGATAGCATCCTCCTTTCATGTACTGACTGTTATATTGGGCTCGGTTTTTTGCCTGAACTAAATGAAATATTTTATTTCATACATATTTTAAATTGCAGAGAACTTTATTAGTGGAGAAAACAAAGTGAATGTTTGTTAATAGACACAAAATGCTGGAGTAACTCAGGCAGAATTTCTGGATGAAAGGAAAGGGTGACATTTCGGGTCATGACCCTTCAGTCTGAAGAAGGGTCTCAATGCGAAACGTCACCCATTCCTTCTATCCATAGATGCTGCCTGTCCTGCTGAGTTACTCCAGCATTTTGTGTCTATCTTCAGCGTAAAACAGCATCTAAACCTCATTCCTACACGGAATGCCTGTTAAAGTTGATGGCAAGAGAGATTGATGATGGTAGTAGACACAAAATGCTGGAGTAACTCAGCGTTACTCAAAGGCCGCATCTCTGGAGAGAAAGAATGGGCGATGTTTTTGTGGGTTGAGACCCTTCAGACTGATGTCAGGGGAGGGGGCGGGACAAAGATAGAAAGTAGGCAGCGACAGTAAGACTAGTGGGGGAACTGGGAAGGGAAAGGGGATGGAGAGAGAGGGAAAGCAAGGGCTATCTGAAGTTAGAGAAGTCAATGTTCATACCCCTGGGGTGTAAACTACCCAAGTGAAATATGAGGCGCTGTTCCTCCAATTTGTGCTGGGCCTCAATCCGACAATGGAGGAGGCCCAGGACAGAAAGATCAGATTGGGAATGGGAGGGGGAGAATGGGAGCTGAGCCACCGGGAGATCAGGTAGGTTAAGACAGACTAAGCGGAGGTGTTCAGCGAAACGATCGCCGAGCCTGCGCTTGGTCTCGCCAAGATTGATGATGGTGCCAGCTGAGAGAGGGTGTGAAGGTGTTGTAATCACAGGCTGGCCTGTTTGGGGCAAGACAAAATTTGATGGTATATTAGACACAAATTCACGTTGATTGGAGCAGGTAGTTTGAAAGAAAAATAACTGGAAAATGGGATGTTTTTAAAAGTGTGCAAACAAGAGTTCAGGGTCTGAAGAAAGGTCGTGACCCGAAATGTCATCCTCTCCAGAGATGCTACCTGTCCCACTGAGTCTCTCCAGCTTTTTGTGTCTATCACAGATATATAAGGTCCTAAGAAGGTTGTCCATTCAGGCCTCATTAGACAGTGTATCGAGTCTGGGAGTTGGGATATTATATTACAAGAAGCTGCAGAGGCCACAGTTGGAGTATTGTGTTTAGTTTTGATCATCCTACTATAGGAAGGATGTTGTTAAGTTGGAAAGAGTGCAGAGAAGATATACATGGAAATTGCCAGGACATGAGATCCTGAACTATAGGGAAAGGTTGAGGCAGGCAAAGATTGTATTCCTTGGAGCTTAGGACAATGAGAGGTAATCTTATAGAGGTGTTTAAGATCGTGAGTCGAATAGATAGGGTAGATGCACAGTCTTTTGGACAGAGTAGGGGAATCAAGAACCAGAAGACATGGGTTTAAAGTGAGAGGGGAAATATTTAATGGGAACCTGAGGGGCAACTTTTTCACAGAGGGGATGGTTAGTATATGGAATGAGCTGCCAGATACCGGGTGTTGTGCCGGGTGTTGTGGCAGAAACTACAATAACATTTAAAAAACATTTGGACAGGTACATGGAAAGGAAGGTGTATAGTGTTAAGGGCTAAATGTGAGCAGGTGGGACTAGTTTAGATGGGGCACCTTGGTCGGCATGTGCAAGCTGGGCCAAAGGGTCTATTCCTTGTTGTATTATTCTATGAACTGGTTCCTTGTACCCTCTGCATGAAAATGTTGCTTCTTGGGTTTCTATTAAATCTTTCCCCTCTCACTTTAAACCAATGCCCTCTTGTTCTTGATTCTGGGGAAAAGACTATGCATTCACCCCATCTATTCCTCTCGTGATTTTATACACATACAGTATATCCGATCACCTTTCAGTACTATACATACATCGGGAGTTCATAAATTGTAGATGTCCTGTTTGGAATTTCCATGTCGACTACTATTCTGCTTCCTGCTAACATCTGACCTAATGTTGGACATGTATTGTCTAAAACAGTGGTTCTCAAATGGGGGTACGCGTACCCCTGGGGGGTACGTGAAGGCACTCCAGGGGGTACGTGAGATTATAAAATATAGGCCTACATATATTTAAAAAGTAGCATCCATGCAAAAATCCTTAAAAAATAATTATTTAATAAATATTTCAGGAAAATATAAGTAGTTCATAAAATGAATTTTATATTCAGTAGGCTATTCAATTTCATTATCCTAAAAACCCAGAGTCTCCCCCATTCCAGGATGGTTGGACCCAACCTGTCATATGCCACCCGGCATCACCTGTCACAACTCAAACGATGGAGTCATGGTTGAAGCGTAGCAGCAATTCTTTTGAAAACACGGAGGGACAAGTAGCAAAGAAGGCCAAAATACAGCCAAAATATTTCCAGAGTCGGAAATATTTCGGCTGTATCTTGAAGATTATGTTTTAATTGGATTTACGTCCACAAGTTGCAACCCACCCAAGGCACTGTGTTTTTTTCTGTGGGGAGAAATTAGCTAACAATAGCATGAAGCCAGCACATCTGCAGCGTCATCTTAAGACAAAACATGGATGTCACGTTGGTAATCCACCTGACTTTTTTAAGAGGAAACTGTCTGAATTCAGATCATCTCGAGGCACGATGCAGAAGGCTGGAGAAGAGCTTGATCACAGCAGTTGCCTCCCTGCCACCAAGAATGAAAAAGATCCTCAGTGAAGCACAAGCCCAAGTATCTCACTAAAATGTCTCACTAAGTGCAAAAACACTCAGTTCATTGCAACAATGCAATATTCAGTGTTGACAGTTTGTAATGTTAAGATGTCAGTCTTTTTGATTCTTAAAAAGATATTTTAAGATGATAAATATTTGTATTTTTTATTTTTAGCAATTTCTGCTTTTATTTAAAATTAAGTTAATGATTTCTTTTTGAGCACAGATCTTTACTATAATCCCAAAAGAGGACACTTTATGTTGATAATTATTTTTATGTGCACAAATCTTTATTTATAATTAAGTTAATTATTTATTTCTTTTTTTTTTAGTTATATCTTTTTATTTCCAAATAGTTCAAGAGAGACCACTACAAATGAGCAGTGTTTTGCACATTTATGGAGTTTTAAATGGTTCATTTTATAGTTTTAAATGGTTATATGGTCACTGTTTTCACTACATTAGTTTGAATCACTACATTTTAGTGATGAGAAATATTTGCAATGAATTTAGTCATGGATTATTAACATTTAAAATGTTCGAAATATTTTTTTTTCAAATGTTTAAATTTTGTATGTGTTTATCAGTTCCAAAGTTTAATAAATCAGACACTGATGGCACAGTGCTCTGCTTTAAGTCTTTTTTTTTTCAACCAAAAATGCTTTGCGCTGGTTAGGGGGTACTTGGCTGAAAAAATATTTCACAGGGGGTACATCACTGAAAAAAGGTTGAGAGCCACTGGTCTAAAAGGTAGCTATATCTCAAAACCAAAGCACATGTCTTCCTCTCTCGGATAGGCAAAAGTGCTGGAGAAACTCAGTGGGTGAGGCAACATCTATGGAGCGAAGAAAATAGACAACGTTTTGGGCCGAAAGGGTTTTGGCCCGAAAAGTTACCTATTTCCTTCGCTCCAAAGATGCTGCCTCACCCGCTGAGTTTCTCCAGCACTTTTGTCTACCTTCGATTTTTCAGCATCTGCAGTTCCTTCTTGAACATGGATTCCTCTCTATCTGGACTTCCTATCCAATTTGGAAACAAATTAAACACTTTATGAGAAAATTGGAAAGGAAATCTAATTTCTGATTTAAGTGGACTTTAAATAATAAATTGATTACTGTACCTACTTTTATCTCTTACTCAACTTAAAATAGTTTCTAATATATATGTTTTCAGTCTATTTTTATAATTTTGGATGGAAGGACTATGGTGTGGCTTCTCTCACCACTATTCTTGATATGGTCAAAGTTATGGCTTTTGCCTTACAAGAAGGAAAATTGGCTATTCATTGTCACGCAGGACTTGGAAGAACAGGTAAGAGATAAACTGGTTCATCATGATTATTTTCTGTGGATGTCTTCTTCCTTAAGATTCAAAATACAATCAAGTAAACCTGAATTCTGAATTCTATCCTAACTCCCAACATATTTAAAATTTACAGTGGGACTAAATACTTAGAATAAGCCTGTATTAATGCATAACAGTATCCCCATATTGGGGTTCAAGGAGCAGAAGATCTAAACATTCATTAATGAAAACCTAGTAAACTAAGTAGCTAATTTAGTAGAATTGGGAGAACAAGTAGTATATTGTTAAATTTATATGTTAGAATTTCCTTATGTTAAGATAATATATTTTCCCTTGTGACTGAGAATGTTGACTACCAGTCCGCCTTAGGAAATATTTTGATATTGATTTATTATAGTCACATACCAAGATACAGCAAAAAGCTTTTGTTTGCATGCTCCATTTATCTTCCCAGTAAGGGCAAGAAAAGACTTGATATATGTTTTAGGAACTTGATACTTGGAAGGTCCAAGTTGGCACCATAAACTTGGTGACTCTTTGTGTACTGCTTTAGAGGGAATCTCTTATCCGTACACTGCATCATCGTACTCTTGACAACTATGTATGATTGATATTATGGATTTCTCTGAATTGTATGCAAAAGAAAGAATGTCACCGTATCTATTGACTTTTGAAATCAGATAATACCAAGAAGAAATCAAGAGTGTTTTATTGTTCTATGTCCCAGATGGAACAATGAAATTCTTACACACAGGAGCACAACAGAATATGTAAACATAGCACACTGTAAACAATATAATAAATGAGAAAAAAGTTCAGCGTATGTGTATATACACATATACACACATACATAGACATATATACATACATACATATTTTTTGTGTGTGTATACACACACACACACACACACACACACACGTACACTTATCACACTTGATTACAATCAAATCATACACAAATACAACAAGTAGAGCAAAGAGAAAAATACCAAAGTACAGAATATAGTTTTCAGCATTCTAATGTTCCAGAGAAAAAGTCCACGGTCTGCAATGAGGTAGGTTGGAGGATTGGGACAACATCCTAGCTTTTGACAGAACCGTTCACATCTGACAACAAGCTGTTTCTGAGTACGGTGGTACATGCTGCCCTACTCATCTCAGTTATTTTCTACCCATCCTATTGAACTGTCTTTACAAAGTTTCACCATTTAATGTTCTCTTTATTTCTTGCCTAATTAATGTTTTATACTGAATAACTGGAACTTTATATGGCATGTTATTCTAGATTTCAAGCTCGAGTCAGTAAAGAATTTTATTCTGCATAACATTGTTTAACTTTGAAACTCCCTGGTGTCTTCTCAGGCGTCTTAACAGCTTGCTACCTGGTCTATGCAACAAGAATGAGTGCAGACCAGGCGATACTCTTTGTTCGTGCTAAGAGACCAAATGCCATTCAGACCCGTGGGCAATTATTGTGTATCCGGGAATTATCCCAGTTCCTAATTCCATTACAAAATGTATTTTCCTGCTGTGATCCAAGAGCACACGCCGTTACAGTTTCTCAATATCTGATTCGCCAGCGCCACCTGCTCCATGGATATGAAGCCCGCCAACTTAGGCATGTGCCAAAGATAATTCACTTGACTTGTAAATTGTTACTGGACTTTGCAGAAAATAAGTTATTGATTGAGGAAGAAAATATTGAGATCCCTGATCTTTCAGCAGAAATTGAAAAGACTGTTTCACAGTTGGCCATAATTCAACTGGATAACGAATTTGATGGCCAAGCCTTCGATATGGGGGATCATTTTGAGCACACTGTGGTATCAGCATCAGAAATTATTCCGAATGATACAGTACTGGCTAATGTGCAAGAATTCGACCCTCTTTGGAAACACAGTGATGTCGACCTCTTTCAACCCATGTCCCATCTTAAAAAACGCCTCAGCTATAGCGAGTCAGATCTTCAGAAAGTCGAACTCTTTGCCGAGCAAAGTGAGACACCTTTTACATCACCTACGCAAATTGCTTTCTCTAGCAAGTTCCATCAGCAAAGTTTGTCTCACCTTAACCTGAGACAACCCAGTCCAATACCGATGGACACCAATGAGATTAGCTCGGCTGTTCTGAAAGTGCCAGAGCTATGTCTTATTAAACAAACTCCATCCATAACAAACTCCAGTGCCTGGGACTTTCAAAATCCATGTAATGCAAATGACCAAAGAATGGGATCTCCTCTATTTTTAAGGAGGAAACTTCCAAAAGACATCCATAGAACATTTTCATTAAGATCATCGACTACAGTCGCTGCACTAAAATACTTGATCTCTGAGACACCCGACACAGTTATTTCTTCTTCTTCTCATGACACCAATAACATAAATGAGAAAGGATGTACCAAGGTTAACACATCCAATAAGCAGATTGCCAGTGTGTCAAAGGAAATTACTTCCACTTCTCCATTCTGTAAAAAAACTGCAGATCAAACCTCAGCAATTTACAAAAATGTGTTTCTGATTGAGAATGAAGACAAGAATATTAACAGCTCCATTGAAGAGATTCCACATATTACCCTACACTCAGAATTAAGCATTGAAGGAAGAAGATTAGCAGCAGGAAAAGCTCTGGCATTTTGCATGGATTTTGATGAAGATCTCATAGATAAAGTTGAAAAGTGGCAAGTGAGTGAGTTATTTTGCAAAGTATTTATAATGTACAACTCAAGTAGAAAACTTAACAATTGTGTTATAAATTGATATGATGTAATTTCAGTGACAAATGACCATCTTTCACCTGCCCTCTCTCTGTCTGACCAGTACACACTTTAGCAGGATTCCAAATGTCAAGCAGTCTTTCAATTCCATGGTGCCTTTTATCAACTCTTCCAATTTACTTAAGTCATGGCTCAGTAGCACCAAAAAAGCAACCAAATAATGATGATAAATCCAGGTTACACAATCACAATTAACAATAACACATGTCTGCAACACCACTCCACTAAGCTAAGATATCCAGAACAAAAGGCTTATTTTGGCCAATTATGTGACTAGATAACAGGTCAAAAACAACTAAAGTCTTTTATAATAACATTACTTTCTACCAACTGCACTATTGTATCTGAAAATGTTTTGCCATTTTTTGTCAAACAAGGGCACTGATGATCCTGCTGATATTTTGTTTTATTCTGTCTGCCCCTTTCAACTTTAGAGAGGTTGCATGTAACTGCCATTTTTGTTGGAAACTTTTGTCTGGTCAGCCTTTGCAGTCATGGAATTTCCATTCTAGGGAATAAAATTGTTTATTTTCTGCTCTTGTATTGTATGCCCTGGCCAAAGATGGTAATTTTCCTGTTTGCTAACTTAACCATCTGATCCAGCTGCGCAGCTACCTTCATGGTTCCTTGGATATGTACACCAAAGTCCCCCAGTTCCTCAGTCCTTTCCAAGAATGGACCAAAAGTGTATATCCTATCCTGATTAATCCTAAAATTCATCTCCCACCTTTTTATAGGATGAGACTTGCCCGTATCAATTCAGCACTGACTTACTTACAGAAAACAGAGGATTGTGGTGCATGGGTGTTATTCAGACGGGATGTCTATGGCCAGTTGAGTTCAGCAGGAAAATGTGTGTGGAGGAACTGCAGATGCTGGTTTGCACTGAAGATACACACAAAATGCTGGAGTAACTCAGCGGGACAGGCCGCATTTATGGATGGAAGGAATGGGTGACGTTTCAGGATGACACCCTTCTTCAGACTGAGAGTCCTCTGAGCAGTTGACTGAGAGACTCTAAGTCTGAAGAAGGGTGTCCACCTGCACAGGATCCATATCCCTCTAGTCCTTGCATTACAATGCGCCTATCCAATAGTTTCTTAAACGCCACTATCGTATCAGCCTTCCACAACACCTCTGGCAATGTGTTCCAGGCCCTTCGCTCTCCACCCCCCCCCACCCTCTGTGTAAAAATAAAACTTGCAGTGTACATCTCCATAAAATGTTTCCCCTCTCACCTTATAGCTGTACCCGCTAGTGTTGGACATTTCCACCCTGGGGAAAAAGGTTCTGACTGTCTACCCTGTTTATGCCTCTCATAATTTTATTTACTTCTATCAAATCCCTCCTCATGTTCTCCCCTCTGATGTTCCAGAGAAAACAATCCAAGTCTATCCAACCTCTTCCTGTGGCCGAAACCCTCTAATCCAGGCATCATTCTGGTAAATCCTACATGCAATATTCCAAGTCAGAAGGCATCACTTCTGGTAAACTCCCTTTCTGCACCATCAATGCTGTTAGAAACATAGAAACATAGAAATAGGGCAGGAGTAACCATAGGTGCCTGCAGCAATTCAATATGATCTCCAAAGCTTCATCGGGCTGATCAGGGCCCACACATTTTTTCTATAATGTGGCAATCAGAACTACATGCAATATTCCAAGTACAGAAGAACTGCATCACGACTTCCTGACTCTTGTACTCAATGCCCCTGGCAATGGAGGTATGCATTCCATATGTCTTCTTTGCCACCCTGTCTACGTGTTACCACCTTTAGTGAGCTGTGAAGTTGGACTCCATGATCCCTCTGCACATCAATGCTGTTAAGGGTGTGCCATTAACTGTATACTCTCCCCTTACATTCAACCTCCCAAAGTGCAACACATCACAGTTGGTTGGGTTAAACTCCCTGTCATTTGTCCGCCCATTTCTGCAGCTGATCTATATCCCGCTTATCTTATGACGGCCTTCCTCACTTTCTGCAACTTCTTCAATTTTGATGTCATCAGCAAACTTACTCACCGACCCATCTACATTTACGTCCATGTCATTCATTCATATCACAAACAGCAGAGGTCCCAGCACAGCTCCCTGCAGAACTCTACAAGAGTGTGGAGCGATTGTAATATGTGATTGTAGATCTGCCTCTGTGGCTAGCACGCAAATAGTCTCCTGGGTTAGGTGCCATTTTAAAGAAGATCAAGTAAGTTCTCCCTGGTGTACTGCACAATATTTATTCCACTGCCACCAACACATAAAGAATCTAATCATCAGGTCATTATTGCATTGGCGTCCACTGGTGCTGTTTCCTGCAATATCACTGCTCAGTATTCCATGGGTACTTAACTTTTGCACCATTCTCCCTTGTGAGATCTTGTCAAACATCTATTTGTGGTTCAAGTGGGCTGCAACAATGGACCACTATCATCACCACACTTAGTCACCTCTTTAAAAAGATCAATTAAATTTGTCATACAGGAACTCGCATTATGAAAACCATACTGACTATACCTGATCATTTTTTACCTCTCCAAAATGCCATTTCTCTGCTTTTTTTCCAACAGTTTCCCTACCACTGATATTACATTTGTTGGTTTTTAATTTTCCAGCACTCTAGATTGTTGCCCTTCTTGAATAAAGATGCCACAACTGTTGTCCTCTAGTCACCAAAGAAGATGTGAACATTTCTATAAAGAACAGGCAATTTCATTGCTTACTTCCCAGGAAGCCTGAGATACAACTCATCAGATACTGGGGATTTATCAACATTTAGGTTCAGCAAGATACAGTGCATTGAGAAAGTATTCAGACCCCTTCACTTTTTCCACATTTTGTTACATTACAGCCTTATTCTAAAATTGATTACAGTCATTTTTTTTTATCATCAATCTACGCACAATACCTCATAATATAAAAGCGAAAACAGGTGTTTAGTAATTTTTGCAAAATAATTAAAAATAAATAACTGAAATATCACATTTACGTAAGTATTCAGACCCTTTGCTGTGACTCTCAAAATTGAGCTTTGGTGCATCCAGTTTCCATTGATTATCCTTGAGATGTTTCTACAACTTGATTGGAGTCCACAAGTGGTAAATTAAATTGATTGTACATGACTTGGAAAGGCACACACCTGTCTATATAAGATCCCACAGTTGACAGTGCATGTCAGAGCAAAAATCAAGCCATGAGGACAAAGGAATTGTCAGTAGACCTCCGAGACAGGATTGTGTTGAGACACAGATTTGGGGAAGGGTATAAAACATTTTTTGCAGCATTGCAGATCCCGAAGAGCACAGTGGCCTCCGTCATTCTTAAATAGAACTTTGAAACCACCAGGACTCTTCGTGGAGCTGGTCGCCTGGCCAAACTGAGCAATCGGGGAAGAAGGGCCTTGGTCAGGGAGGTGACCAAGAACCCGATGGTCACTCTGACAGAGCTCCAGAGTTCCTCTGTGGAGATGGGAGAAACTTCCAGAAGAACAACTATATCTGCAGCACTCCACCAATCAGGCCTTTATTGTAGAGTGGCCAGACAGAAGCCACTCCTCAGTTAAAGGCACATGACAGCCCGCTTGGAGTTTGCCAAAAGGCACCTAAACAAGATTCCCTGGCCTGATGAAACCAAGATTGAACTCTTTGGCCTGAATGCCAAGTGTCACGTCTGGAGAAAACCAGGCACCGCTCAACACCTGGCCAATACCATATCTACGGTGAAGCATGGTGGTGGCAGCATCATGCTGTGGGAATGTTTTTCAGCAGCAGGAACTGGGAGACTAGTCAGGATCAAGGGAAAGAGGAACGGAGCAAAGTACAGAGAGATCCTTGATGAAAACCTGCTCCAGAGTGTTCAGGACCTCAGACTGGGCCAGAGGTTCACCTTCCAACAGGACAACGACCTAAAGCTCACGTCCAAGACAACGCAGGAGTGGCTTTGTGACATGTCTGAATGTCCGTAAGTGGCCCGGCTAGAGCCCGGACTTGAACCCGATCGAATATCTCTGGAGGGACCTGAAAATAGCTGTGTATCAACACTCCCCATCCAACCTGACAGAGCTTGAGAGGATCTGCAGAGAAGAATGGGAGAAATTACCCAAATACAGGTGTGCCAAACTTGTAGCGTCATACCCAAGAAGATTTGAGGTTGTAATCACTGCCAAATGTGCCCCAATAAAGTACTGAGTAAAGGGTCTGAGTACTTATGTAAATGTGATATTTCAGTTATTTATTTTTAATTATTTTGCAAACATTTCTAAACAACTGTTTTCGCTCTTTTATTGTGGGCTACTGTGTGTAGATTGCTGATACAAAAATGAATTTAATCCATTTTAGAATAAGGCTGTAATGTAACAAAATGTGGAAAAAGTGAAGGAGTCTGAATACTTTCTGAATGCACTGTATCTACTTTTTTTTAATGGTAATTACAAGAGTCTTAGTATCGTAGGGTAATTTGTTGTTGAATTCCACATTCCATCTCCCTGAATTCTCCAATTACAATGTCCTAAATTTTTACAATGAATAAAAATGAGATGTATTAATTTAGAGCCTCATCAATGTTCTTCGGCTTCACACATAGATAGCCACTTTGGTCTCTAATGATCCACTCTTTCCTTGGTTATCCTCTTCATAAGTAAACTTGTCGAAGCAGAATTGGGCCATTTGGCCCATCAAGTCCACTCCGCCATTCAATCATGGCTGATCGATCTTTCCTTCTCAACCCCATTCTTTTGCCTTCTCTCCATAACCCTTAACATCCGTACTAATCAAGAATCTGTCAATCTCCGCTTTAAGTTCCAACGTATAGTCTCGATAATAATGAAGGGTAGGTGATGTATTTCCAACTCCGCAGTCACAGAGTCCTATACAGCATGAAAATAAGACCTTTGGCCCATTATCCTTAACAACCATCAAAGACCGATTTTCCTCACATTTCTGTCAGCTCCCTCCCCCTCCACCCCTCCCCTCAGGTTCTATCAAACCCACACACTAGGGACAAATTGCAATGGCCAAATAACCGACCAAAGCAAGTATCTCTGTGGTGTGAGAGGATATCAGAATACCAAGAAGATATTTGTATATCCACCAGTACAAACTCCACTTTGGTAGCTGTGATGATTAGGATTGAACCTGGATTCTAGCTGCTGTGAGGCAGTAGCTGTACTCGCCAGTACTGTACATTGTACTGGTCTGGTGTACAACATAGAGGGGAGTCTGCAATTCGTAATGTTCCCATGCATCTTCTGCCAATGTCCTTACTGGTAAAGCCTGCAAATATGGGAAGTGCTTTCAACATTTTGTAAAAGGTGCTAGTTGGAGCTGTACTCTTGTAGGCAATAGTAGAGTATTAAACTTACTTGACCTGTGCCTTGGACATGATAGAAATACTTCAGGGAGTCAGGAAGTGAGTTGCTCACCACAGAATACACAGCCTGTGAACAGCCTGAATAGAGTGGATGTGGAGAGGATGTTTACAGTAGTGGGAGAGTCTAGGACCAGAGCTCATACCCTCAGAATTAAAGGACATTTCTTTAGGAAGGCGATGAGGAGGGACTTCTTTAGTCAGAGGATGGTGAATCTGTAGAATTCATTGCCACAGAAGGCTGTGGAGGCCGTCAAAGGATATTAGTATGGGTGTTAGGAGATGGGGAGAAGGCAGGAGAATGGGGTTTTAGGAGGGAAAGATAGATCAGCCATGATTGAATGGTGGAGTAAACTTGTTGGACCAAATGGTCTAATTCTGCTCCTAACACCTATGAACTTATGAACACTCTTGAAAACACAATATTTTTTGACAGTCACATAGCATGGAAACAGGCCCATCGGCCCAACCTGCCCACGCCAACCAACATTGCCCATTTACACTGGTCCCACTTGCCTTCGTTTGGCACATATCCTTCTAAATCCATCCTACCCATGCACCTGTCCAAATGTATTTTTGAAGTTATGATAGTACCTGCCACAACTACCTCCTTTGGCAATTTGTATCATATACCCACCTCCCCCTGTGTAATAAAAGTTACCCCTCAGGTTCCTATTACATGTTTCCCTCCTCATCTAAATTCTTCTGATTCTTGATTCCCCTAATCTGGGTAAAAGACTCTGTGCACGTACCATATCTATTCCCCTCGTGATCTTATACCCCTCTATAAGACCACCCCTCAGCTTCCTGCACACCAAGGAATAAAGTTCTAGCCTGCTCAACCTCTTCCTATTGCTCAGGCCATCGAATCCAGGCAACATCCACAAAAATATTTTCTGCACTTTTTCCACCTTAACAACTTTCCTACAATAGGGTGACCAAAACATGACACAAAAGTTCAAATGTGGCCAAACCAATGTCCTGTACAACTGTAACATAACTTCCCAACTCCTATACTCAATACCCTGACTAATGAAGGCCAATGTGCCGAGAAATTTCTTGGACACCTTACCTACCTGTGATGCCACTTTCCTGGGACTATGTACCTGCATTCCTAGATCTGCTCTACAACACTCCCCAGAGCCCTGCCATTCACAGTGTAGGTTATGCTCTGGTTAAACTTCCAAAAATGAAACACCTCGCACTTACCTGCATTAAACTCCATTAACCATTCCTCAGCCCCCCTACTCAACAGATCAAGATCCTGCTACAATTTTTGACAACATCTTCGCTATCTCCAATACCAGCCATGTTCATTTGCAAACTTACTAATCATGCCTTGTACGATCTCATCCAAATCATTGATATAGATGACAAATAGTAATGAGGCACACCACTAGTCACATATCTCCAGTCCGAAATACAACCTTCCACCAGCACTTGACTTCTTCCATGAAGTCAATTTTTTATCCAGTCGGCTAACTCTCCTTGAATCCCATGCCATCTAATCTTCCAGAGTAGCCTACCATGTGAAACCTTGTTAAATACCTTACTAAAATCCATATTGACAATGTCTACTGCTCTGCCCTCATCAACTTTGTTCAGATCTTCAAAAAACTCAAATTGTGATTTTAAGCTATATGTAACTCTTTCTTGAATACATCCAGTGAATTCCACAGATTCACAACTCTCTGGGTGAAAAGGTTTTTTTCTCATCTCAGTCCTAAATGGCCTTCCCCTTATTCTTAAACTGTGATCCCTGGTTCTGGACTCCCCCAATATCGGAACCATTTTTCCTGCATCTAGCCTGTCCAATCCCTTAAGAATTTTATATGTTTCTATAAGATCCCCTCGCATCCTTCTAAATTCCAGTAAATATAAGCCTAGTCGATCTATTCTTTCATGATATGTCCCGGGAATTAACCTGGTGAACCTACGCTGCACTCCCTCAATAGCAAGAATATCCTTCCTCAAATTAGGATACCAAAACTGTACACAATATCCCAGGTGTGGTCTCACCAGGGACCTGTATAACTGCAGTAGGGCCTCCTTGCTCCTATACTCAAATCCTCTCGCTATGAAAGCCAACATGCCATTTGCTTTCTTCACTATCTGCTGTACCAGCATGCTTACTTTCAGTGACTGATGTTCAAGGTCACCTAGGTCTCATTGCACCTCCCCTTTTCCTAATCTTACACCATTCAGATAGTAATCTGCCTTCTTGTTCTTGCCACCAAAGTGGATAACCTCACATTTATCCACATTATACTGCATCTGCCATGCATCTGCCCACTCACCCAACTTATCCAAGTCACTCGGAAGACACAAAATGCTGGAGTAACTCAGAGGAATAGGCAGCATCTCTGGAGCGAAGGAATGGGTGATGTTTCAGGTCGTGATCCTTCTTCAGACCTCGATTTTAACCAGCAACTGCAGTTCTTTCCTAAATACTATCCAAGTCACCCTGCAGCCTCATAGCACCCCCTCGCAGCTCACACTGCCACCCAGCTTTGTGTCATCTGCAAACGTGGAGATTTTACATTTATGGGACTACCCTAGTATACCAATTTGATCAAGATGGGCAGGTTGGGGGGAATGGCCTGTTTTGTGCCTCTCCATGACTCTATCATCCATTGAATGAGGCATGAATCCTACCATTAGAATGTTCTTCCCTTGATACCTATTAACCAGTTTTACCAAGATTCATCCAAATGCTTGACACCTGGAGCTGTTACTTTCATAATCTTCATGGAATTCATTTCTTCATCCATGTTTGGATAAATGCTTTGATGAAATCTGGATTAGGTGATTAGGAATTTGGGTACGGAAATGTTAAGTAATGTAAACCAAATGAGAATTGTGAAACTGCACACAATATTCCATATGTGGCCTCTTACTATCTTTATTTGATCTCCTAAAATGCATACATTTGCAGTTAAAGTAATTAAACTCCATCTGCCATTGTTTAGTCCAACTGTCCAACTTATTCTTAAGGCAATTTTATTTTTCTGAATTTTGTGGGTAATTCCCCCATTTTATTTTGGTTCTTGGCTGTCCCCTTATTTTGCTGATCAGTGTCAGTACTGTCAGGTTTGACAGTATTGGGGCACGAAAGGGACAAGGTGACATGTTTGGGCTGGTATGTAGAGCCCTTCAGAATCAGCGGGACAGGCAGCATCTCTGGATAGGAATGAGTCTGAGACCAAAAATGTCACCCATTCATTCTATCCACAGATGCTGTCTGTCCCGCTTAGTTACTCCAGCATTTTGCATCTATCTTTATGGGCCTGTCCCACTTGGCCGTCATTCACGCGCCATTTACGCGACCTGCTAGCATGTGGGTAGTGCGTGGGTTGCGCGGGACGGGCGCATGGCGTGGTGTGGAGGAGGTTGGAGTGGCGTGGAGGAGTGTGGACTTCGTCCTGTACGAAATCTTTGCGCGCCATCGGCCTGTCGCGTAACTGACGGCCAAAGTGGGACAGCCCCAAGACCCTGGTACGGCGCAACGTCTCACCTCCAACAGCAGCAGCAGCAGGCAAACGATCGCCAAGCTCGGCCTGGGGCTATGACCGTTGTGGATCAGGATCCGGATCCGTCCCCACTCCTACTCCCAGAGCGGGGCCAAGACGATTGGAGATAGACACAAAATGCTGAGTTACTCAGCGGGACCGACAGCATCTCTGGAGAGAAGCAATGGGTGACGTTTAGGGTTGAGACCCTTCTTCAGACTGAAGGAGAGTCTCGACCCGAAACATAATTCATTCCTTCTCTCCAGAGATGATGCCGGTCCCGCTGAGTTACTCCTGCATTTTGTGTCTATCTTCAAATTACGTCACACACTCCAGACGGCTGTGCGGACGCATGATGACGCGCGCGACCGTCACACGTCAGTCACTACAGGCCGGTCGCGTAAATGACGGTCAAGTGGGACAGGCCCTTTACTCGATATACATTTTACATTGAATTAAGAAACTGCAGATGCTGGTTTATACCAATGATAGACTCAAAATGCTGGAATAACTCAACGGGTCAGGCAGCATCTCTGGAGAAAATGGGTAGATGACGGGAGGAAATAGAAGCAAGAAAAGTCTCGGACAAATCAGGGCCAGCAACAGATGACATTAGGCAGAGTGATTCCGATAGCCCGATTGGTGGCTAGGGACGGTGATCCCAAGAGGGATACATTATTGCAAACATAGAAACATAGAAACATAGAAATTAGGTGCAGGAGTAGGCCATTCGGCCCTAGCCTGCACCACCATTCAATATGATCATGGCTGATCATCCAACTCAGTATCCCGTACCTGCCTTCTCTCCATACCCCCTGATCCCCTTAGCCACAAGGGCCACATCTAACTCCCTCTTAAATATAGCCAATGAACTGGCCTCAACTACCCTCTGTGGCAGAGAGTTCCAGAGATTCACCACTCTCTGTGTGAAAAAAGTTCTTCTCATCTCGGTTTTAAAGGATTTCCCCTTATCCTTAAGCTGTGACCCCTTGTCCTGGACTTCCCTAACATCGGGAACAATCTTCCTGCATCTAGCCTGTCCAACCCCTTAAGAATTTTGTAAGTTTCTATAAGATCCCCTCTCAATCTCCTAAATTCTAGAGAGTATAAACCAAGTCTATCCAGTCTTTCTTCATAAGACAGTCCTGACATCCCAGGAATCAGTCTGGTGAACCGTCTCTGCACTCCCTCTCTGGCAATAATGTCCTTCCTCAGATTTGGAGACCAAACTGTACTGTACGCAATACTCCAGGTGTGGTCTCACCAAGACCCTGTACAACTGCAGTAGAACCTCTCTGCTCCTATACTCAAATCCTTTTGCAATGAAAGCTAACATACCATTCGCTTTCTTTACTGCCTGCTGCACCTGCATGCCTACCTTCAATGACTGGTGTACCAACAGTGGAACTGGGTAACTGCCAATTAATGGAGGGAAGGCAGAGTGTTTGTATAAGTTACCTAAAATTGGCAATTTCAAAGTTCTTACCGCTGGGTTGTAAGCTGCCCAATCAAAATATGAGGTGCTGTTCCTCAAATGTGCATGTTGATTCACTCTGGCAATGGAGGAGGCCCAGGACAGAAAGGTCAGAGTGGCAGTGGGAAGGGTAGTTAAAATGGTGAGCAGCCAGCAGATCCAGTAGGCCTTGACAGACTGAGCGCAAATGTTCAACTAAACGGTCGCCCAGTCTACGCTTGGTGTCGCCAATGATTAAGAGCCCAGGTGAGGTAAAGAAGTTACAGGTGAACCTCTGTCTCACCTGGAAGGAAACTTACACTCGGTCCACCAAGGCCTACAGGATCTCCCATTCGCTAACTGAGTTACTCCAGCATTTTGTGTCTACATTTCATATTTAATTATTTTTAAATTTGATTAAGCATTACTGAAACTATTACAATTTAATTGAACTAATTGGCACTTGTTAGATCACTTCACCATCTATGTCCTTTTGAATTCATTTCCAAACAAGTTCAATCTCAAACTTTTACCATAACTTTCATCTCTAGAGAGACATGGTGAAAACCAGGGTCCTGAAAGCATAAATTATTCATGCAATCTTCTTGTGATTGCATGGATTATGTTTACAGGGTTTGACAAATATTTTGATGAACCAAAGCCTTCACATCTAAGGCTTAATTCTTTTGCATTGAATCCATTTTGGAACAGTTCCATGGTGGATCTGAAGTGCATTATCTTGAACCCTTTAACTGGAATATAAGTATTTGGGTCAAATTCTCAATGTTTTGAAGTTTTATTAACAGCTTAACTTTTAATCTTTTAGGAAGTTTTCTAACTTCTAAAAGTCTCCAAAATCACTTTGCCTTTATCAAAACTGATTAGTCTATCTGGGATTTTAGCTCAGTTTATTCTTCTCCATTAGTACATGCTGGACATGTTTGATATCTCTGCAACTTCCAATGTTTGTGTTACAGAGAAACATAGAAAATAGGTGCAGGAGGTGGTCATTCGGCCCTTCGAGCCATTCATTGTGATCATGGCTGTTTGTCCCCAAACAATAACCCGTGCCCGCCTTCTCCCCATATCCCTTGATTCCACTAGCCCCTAGAGTTCTATCTAACTCTCTCTTAAATCCATCCAGTGACTTGGCCTCCATTGCCCTCTGTGGCAGGAAATTCCACAAATTCACAACTCTCTGGGTGAAATCGTGTTTTTTCACCTCAGTCTTAAATGGCTTTCCCTTTATTCGAAGACTGTGGCCCCTGGTTCTGGACTCGCCCAACACTGGGAACTTTTTTCCTGCATCTAGCTTGTCCAGTCCTTTTATAATTTTATATGTTTCTATAAGATTCCCCCTCATCACTCGTCCTTCTAAACCCCAGTGAATACAAGCCTAATCTTTTCAATCTTTCCTCATATGACAGTCCCGCCATCCCAGGGATCAATCTCGTGAACCTACGCTGCACTGGATATCCTTCCTCAAATTAGGAGACCAAAACTGTACACAATACTCCAGATGTGGTCTTACCAGAGCCCTATACAACTGCAGAAGAACCTCTCTACTCCTATACTGAAATCCTCTTGTTATGAAACTGAAATCCTCTTGTTATGAAACTGAAATCCTCTTGTTATGAATGGATCCTCTTGTTCTAAATGCCCTCACATCTTTACTTTCATGTTCCTTTATTTGGGTTTTCTTTCTCTGTCTCCATTAACCCATTGACTTGAGGATGTTGTTCATCACAATGGCAATCCTGACTTGATCAAAGAATTCCTCTTTGATCAATCGAATCCATGTTTTCCAGAGGTGCTGCCTGACCTGCTGAGTTACTCCAGCACTTTGCATCTTTTTTCCTCTCATTCATCATCTGCAGTTTATATTATTCTTGTTCTCTAACTTCTATCCATGTAATAAATACCAGGAAGGAGAGCACCGATGGAATCAGAGTTTACGATGGTGCATTATAACATTAGTGATGTGTTATTAATTGTATCGCTGTGCCAGTAACTTGAATTAGCCATCGTCCTTCCCATTGCTGCTTGCTGGGATGTCAGGTACTTGGCTGAGAGCTGAGGTGTTTGCTGGTATTCCTGCAGCGATGAAACAGTTAAAGTAATCGGATTGCTGTATCACTCCTTGTGAAATGAGTCTCCAGGATTGTGAGGGCTGGAGTGAAATGTACAAGAGCTCAGCAGGGAGTCCGAGGGCTCAAGGTGTACTCTGGCTGGTGCAGATTAACTCTACCTACACCCTATTGAAAATTGCCGGGAGCTTAGTCTCTCATCTCTCATTCTTGTTGGATATGAATGGAAACTGCTGTCTCCCCTTCCCATTGGCAACACAGCTTTGCTCAGCTCAGAGATTTCTCCGTGTTACAAGTTCTACAGTTAACAATTACTGTGCATTTATAAAACATAGAACAGTACAGCACAGGAATATAGAACATAGAACAGTACAGCACAGGAATATAGAACATAGAACAGTACAGCACAGGAACGGGCCCTTCGACCCAGAATGTTTGTGCCAAACATGATGCCTAGTTAAACTGATTTCATTTGCTTGTATGCGATCCATATTACTCTAGCACTTCCATGTGCTTATCCAAAAGCCTCTTAAACGCCACTATCATATCTACCTCCACCCCTGCATTCCAGGCCCTCACCAATCTCTGTGTAAATAAACTTGCCCCTCGCATCTCTATTAAACTTTCTCCCTCTCACTTTAAGGCTGTGCTCTCTCAGGGTCGGATTTCTACCCTGTGAAAAATGTTCTCACTCTCTACATTATGCCTCTTATAATTTGATAAACTTCTAATAATTCTCCCCTCAACCTCTGATGTTCCAGAGAAAACAATCCAAGTCTATCCACCTTTACCTGTAGGTGAACCCTCTAATCTAGCAGCATGCTGGTAAACCTCCTCGCCACCCTCTCCAAATCCTCTACATTTTCCTGTAATGGGGCAACCAGAACTGCTTATGACATGCCTCATCATTTACTGCCAACATTAACCAAGTAATCATGATAATGTTTCTAATATTTTTGTCACAATCTTGTTTGATTGATGTACAATTACTTCTATTTTTAATTTCAGTAATATTGTTTTTTATCTTGTAATATCAAAATATATATCCATCAACCAATCATAGAGTTGTAAAACATCTAAACTGGCCCTTCAGCCCAACTTGTCCATGCCGACCAAGGTGCCCAATGTAAGCCAGTCCCATTTGCCTGCATTTAGTCCATGTCTCTCTTTCTGTCTACCTTCGATTTAAACCAGCATCTGCATTTCTTTCCAACCCATGTACCTATTCAAATATTTTTAAAGTGTTCTTATTGTACCAGCCTTATCTACTTCATATGGTAGCTTTACCTTGCTGGCTTTACCTTGCACTAAACCTTATTCCCTTATTAGGTAAATGGCGTGATTGTAATCATGTATTGTCTTTACGCCGACTGGACAGAACACAACCAAAACCTTTCACTGTACCTCAGTACACGTGACAATAAACTTAACTGTAAATGAAACTTGTTTTATGTACCCACCACACTGTGTGAAAAAATTACCATTCAGGTTCCGATTTCCCCTCTTAACTTAAACGTATATCATCTAGTTCTTGATTCTACCCTTGGAAAAAATACCGCAAGTGTGGCCTCTCTACCATCTTGTAGAACTGTAATATAAAGTCCCAACTTCTGTACTGAATTACTACACAACCACTTTCAGGGAGCTAGATGCTTGTACTCCGAGATCCATCTGCTCTACAAACTCCCCTGGCCTATCGTTCACTGTGAAGATCCTGCCCTGGTTCGACTTCCCAAAATGTAACACCTCACCTTTATGTTATCAATTTAAAAAGTGAACAGAAGCTATGGACATAAATACATAGAAACATAGAAACATAGAAATTAGGTGCAGGAGTAGGCCATTCGGCCCTTCGAGCCTGCACCGCCATTCAATATGATCATGGCTGATCATCCAACTCAGTATCCCGTACCTGCCTTCTCTCCATACCCCCTGATCCCCTTAGCCACAAGGACCACATCTAACTCCCTCTTAAATATAGCCAATGAACTGGCCTCAACTACCCTCTGTGGCAGAGAGTTCCAGAAATTCACCACTCTCTGTGTGAAAAAAGTTCTTCTCATCTCGGTTTTAAAGGATTTCCCCTTTATCCTTAAGCTGTGACCCCTGGTCCTGGACTTCCCCAACATCGGGAACAATCTTCCTGCATCTAGCCTGTCCAACCCCTTAAGAATTTTGTAAGTTTCTATAAGATCCCCTCTCAATCTTCTAAATTCTAGAGAGTATAAACCAAGTCTATCCAGTCTTTCTTCATAAGACAGTCCTGACATCCCAGGAATCAGTCTGGTGAACCGTCTCTGCACTCTCTCTATGGCAATAATGTCCTTCCTCAGATTTGGAGACCAAAACTGTACGCAATACTCCAGGTGTGGTCTCACCAAGACCCTGTACAACTGCAGTAGAACCTCTCTGCTCCTATACTCAAATCCTTTTGCAATGAAAGCTAACATACCATTCGCTTTCTTTACTGCCTGCTGCACCTGCATGCCTACCTTCAATGACTGGTGTACCATGACACCCAGGTCTCGCTGCATCTCCCCCTTTCCCAATCGGCCACCATTTAGATAATAGTCTGCTTTCCTGTTTTTGCCACCAAAATGGATAACCTCACATTTATCCACATTATACTGCATCTGCCAAACATTTGCCCACTCACCCAGCCTATCCAAGTCACCCTGCAGTCTCCTAGCATCCTCCTCACAGCTAACACTGCCCCCCAGCTTAGTGTCATCCGCAAACTTGGAGATATTGCCTTCAATTCCCTCATCCAGATCATTAATATATATTGTAAATAGCTGGGGTCCCAGTACTGAGCCTTGGGGTACCCCACTAGTCACTGCCTGCCATTGTGAAAAGGACCCGTTTACTCCTACCCTTTGCTTCCTGTTTGCCAGCCAGTTCTCTATCCACATCAATACTGAACCCCCAATGCCTTGTGCTTTAAGTTTGTATACTAATTTCTTATGTGGGACCTTGTCGAAAGCCTTCTGGAAGTCCAGATACACCACATCCACTGGTTCTCCCCTATCCACGCTACTAGTTACATCCTCGAAAAATTCTATAAGATTCGTCAGACATGATTTACCTTTCGTAAATCCATGCTGACTTTGTCCAATGATTTCACCACTTTCCAAATGTGCTGCTATCCCATCTTTAATAACTGACTCTAGCAGTTTCCCCACTACCGATGTTAGACTAACTGGTCTGTAATTCCCCATTTTCTCTCTCCCTCCCTTCTTAAAAAGTGGGGTTACGTTTGCTACCCGCCAATCTTCAGGAACTACTCCAGAATCTAAAGAGTTTTGAAAGATTATTACTAATGCATCCACTATTTCTGGAGCTACTTCCTTAAGTACTCTGGGATGCAGCCTATCTGGCCCTGGGGATTTATCGGCCTTTAATCCATTCAATTTACCCAACACCACTTCCCGGCTAACCTGGATTTCACTCAATTCCTCCAACTCCTTTGACCCGCGGTCCCCTGCTATTTCCGGCAAATTATTTATGTCTTCCTTAGTGAAGACGGAACCAAAGTAGTTATTCAATTGGTCCGCCATATCCTTGTTCCCCATGATCAACTCACCTGTTTCTGACTGCAAGGGACCTACATTTGTTTTAACTAATCTCTTTCTTTTCACATATCTATAAAAACTTTTGCAGTCAGTTTTTATGTTCCCTGCCAGTTTTCTTTCATAATCTATTTTCCTTTCCTAATTAAGCCCTTTTGTCCTCCTCTGCTGGTCTTTGAATTTCTCCCAGTATGCTGCTTTTTCTGGCTAATTTGTACACATCATCCTTCGCTTTGATACTATCCCTGATTTCCCTTGTTATCCATGGATGTACTACCTTCCCTGATTTATTCTTTTGCCAAACTGGGATGAACAATTTTTGTAGTTCATCCATGCAGTCTTTAAATGTCTTCCATTGCATATCCACCGTCAACCCTTTTAGAATTAATTGCCAGTCAATCTTGGCCAATTCACGTCTCATACCCTCAAAGTTACCTTTCTTTAAGTTCAGAACCATTGTTTCTGAATTAACAATGTCTCTCTCCATCCTAATGAAGAACTCAACCATATGTGTGGTAGCAGAGGCAATACCATCAAAAAAATAGTTTCACCATCTCTGATGACGTCAGTATTCTTCTGGTTTCACAGTTAGTAATTAATCTCAAGGGGAATCACGGAAAGAAACATGCTAGGCCCACCACATCAGTATTGTTGTTCAATCGAGCGCCTGCTTATGGTCTGTAGAAAGATCTTGATCCATTCCTTCTCTCCAGAAATGCTGCCTGTCTCGCTGAGTTACTCCAGCATGTTGTGTCTATCTTCGTCAAGAAAACAAGGCCTCTTTGACATCGCTGTCTCCAAAAACTCTGTTTTCTGAAGCACCAGCAGTCGAATGTGTGTTTAGGTGAAGTTTACTGCTGTTCAGAAAATATAGGATTTTATTATTAATTTCAGATACTTCTTAACCAAAGGCAGCCATGGTCAATCAGAAATGTATCTCTAGCCAAATCAAGTGATTCTCTGCCCTAATTGTACAAATTGAAAATGTCATTACAACAGCAGTATGCTTGCGGATACAATGTCTAATTTGAAAATTGATTCTGACAGTCAATAAAAACATCAGCTAATCATAGTTAATCATCGAGCATTTTGTGTTTAACTGCTTATGGAATCTTTGCTAAATCGATAAACTGGTCAGTCAGGTCAACTTTCTGTTAGAGAACATTCCTGAATTTTATTTTACTTGATCTTGCCCAATTCATGCCCAGAAACTTGAAGGTGAAGATTATCCCTGCAGAAATTATTATGCAGAAAGAGCCCTTCAGGTCTGCATGCTTATGCTAACTTTTGTTCTTCATAGAGATATCTTCTTTGATCATGTTTCTCTCTTCTTAATGTGTATCGACTCCCTTGGCAACTCGTCCCTTCCAACCCAAACCAATCCCTCCCAATGTCCTTTCCCCTGCAACCGCAGGAGATGCAACACCTGTCCCTTTACCTCCCTCCTCGACTCCATCCAAGGACCCCAACAGTCTTTTCAGATGAGACAGAGGTTCACTTGCACCAACTCCAAACTCATCTATGTATCCGCTGTTCCAGGTGTTAACTTCTGTACATCGGCGAGACCAAGCGCAGGCTCGGCAATCAGTCCGCCTTAACCTACCTGATCTCCCGGTTGCTCAACACTTAAACTCCCCTCCCATTCCCAATCTGACCTTTCTGTCCTGAGCCTCTTCCATTGTCAGAGTGAGGCCCAGCGCAAATTGGCGGAACAGTACCTCATATTTCGCTTGGGTAGCTTACACCCCAGCGGTATGAACATTGATTTCTTTAACTTCAGATAGCCCTTGCTTTCTCTCTCCATCCCTTCCCCTTCCCAGTTCTCCCACCAGTCTTACTGTCTCCAACTACATTCTATCTCTGTCCCGCCCACTCCCCTGACATCAGAAGGGGCTCGAGCTGAAACGTCACCCATTCCTTCTCTCCAGAGATGCTTCCTGTCTCTAGCATTAATCAACTAGAGTTACTCCAGCATTTTGTGTCTACCTTTGATTTAAACCAGCATCTGCATTTCTTTCCTACACATTCTGAATCAGCCTCCAGGAGCTAAAATCCAGGAACCCTCTTGAGCTAACATTTGAACATTTTAATCAGATTTCTCTTTACAAGGCAAAAAGATGAAATTCTCATCTCCAATTATGGTTGGTTGCTGGTAGATAAGTAATCTTTATCTTCTTAACTTTTCATAAGAGGGTGCCATTAACTCTGATATTCCAATTGCAGCCTGACAATATCTTGTATTAATTCTGGTACAAGGCAAAATCACATTCTTTGTTTATATAGCAGACAATAAGCAAGAGATGGGATTTTAAATATTTTTCAAACATCAAGGAATAAAAATGAAATAATGTCAATGCACTTTTAAAATTATGAATAAACCACTTTTATTCTTCAAATGTACAAAGGTCCTCCTTCCACATCTATTTCTGTAAAATAGTTCACAAAAGACATGTAATATACAGGCAGCCCTCACACTATGACAGGGAGGGATTGTGGTTCCTGAAAATTGATCTCTATTGGTGATATTCCTTACTGTGAAGCCCCATGATCTACACATGCAGCAAGTTGAAAAATATATGCAATTATTTATTTACTTTCATTTTGCATAAATCTTGTAAGAGCGGATTTTTATTCCGTATCCCAGATATTTTTGGTAGTCGTTTGTGAATTCCAAAAGGATGAGTTTCCATTATCCGAAGTGCCGTAAGATGGGAATTGACTGTTCATAAAAATGCACGCCAATATAAAATGCAAATTAGAAGTGGATCAGTTGCCGGGACGGTTGTCAGGTTTGTGCTTTGATATACTAGAATGGTTGTGCTCTCAATTACATGTGCAATAATGTTTATTTCAATTGTTTTGCATTATTGTAGCTCTGAAACTTTGCAAAATCTGGTAAAAATTATTGCGGTATTTGTTGTAACCAATATATTCATCTTGTTTTTAGCACGAATTAAATGTCAGTGAAGGAACTTGGGAAAGAATCTGTACAGAGAAGAATCCTTATGTATTATGCAGTCTTATGTGGTCCTGGCTTGAACAGTTGAAAGAACCTGTTATAAGTAGGGCAGATGTGGAAACCTTAGCACACAAATGTATGGATCCCAATAAAGCCTTTTACTCACTAGAAAAGGTAATCTAACTTTTGTCTCTGCTTAAGTGAAACATCCTTTGTCATTTTCTATTTGGCACCTATTCTGGGGGCTTTTTGAAGTGTATTAACAGTGATGTTGACAAAGTGATTGAGCATTTAACCCCAGTAAAGAATTTTCACACAGTAATCTAGGAAGTAAAAAGGACATTTTTTAGCTAACTTCCTGAACATTTTACAGAGCAAAAAAACAATTGGAACATTTAAATATGTATGAAATTATTTTGCTTGAAATAATTTTTCTAAAGTGGAAATGATAAACCACATGTATACCTCGCTTAACGCTACTCCGCACAGAGCTGCTTTGCTTTTGCACTCTTTGATTTTCGAGCTTAAGTTTTCCAGTGTATGCTTGGCTTCAATGAGTGCTGGGGGTTTAATAGTTAGCATGGGGGTACTTTTGAAAATGCTGCTGCAATAGAGGCGCGATTGTCGATGGGAGCCAATGTGTTGGGTATGTGGAGGTGTTTAAGGGGTGGTTATGACTGTGGGGTTGCAGACTCCTTCACCTGGGTGAGTATAGGTGACTTTCTCTGGCCACCGGGAGACCGGAGGAATTTAAGGGGTTGGGTTTGAGGGCTGAAGGCGCCTACCACCGGGTGAGTAAGGGTGATTTTCCTGGGTGATCGGGCCATAGAGGAATGCAGAGGGCAGAATTTGCAAGCTCCTACAGGGTCTCCAGGCATCTTCTGCTGGGTGCAGGCAACTCATTTACCCACTAAGGTTCAGGTGGGTTCTGGTTTGTGCTTCACCGGGTTAATGTTTGGCCGGTTCCTGGTTAGTTTATGGCTGGATGCAGGTGGGTTATGATCCATTGTCCTCTTGGGTTATGGTCCAGCATTACCCTAGACACAAGGATACAAGGAACTGTAGATGCTGGAATTGTGTGTAGAATACAAAGTGCTGGAGTAACTCAGTGGGTCAGGCAGCATCTCTGGAGGGGCTTATTGGAGTTGGGCAAGGGAATCAAAGCTCCAGTCGGGTAATTGGGGAATCATTTCATGATCTCTATTTATACTGGTTCCGTAAATGGAATAAGTAAGTTAGAAATAACTTTTCAGGATCGCATTTCCATTTGTGCTATGTTGTAATGACCCCATGTAGCATTGTTTTGTTTAGTGCACCATTTTCTAGGAACCTATACAGTGCTAATCGAGGTATGATTGTGCTTAGAAGATTGGAGCATATATATTTGTGTGAGTAAGATAAAAATTGAAGTATATATAGGCTCTCAAAACAATTAGTATTATTTATAGCAATTAATTATGAATGAATAACACTCCACACGTGTAAAATTTGTTTTTCACGGGAGGTGACTTTGTAAACCAATTGCATATTAGCCACTGAAGCATAACATATTCAGGTTTTGTTTTAGATGAGAATAAATTTCAACCACTAGCTGTTTTTGTCACCACTGATTTATCACTGCAAATTCTGCGCTATTATTTTGACAACTTTGACAGAAAATGATGAATCGCAAATCTTTTATAGTTGTCAAGATGGGCGTGTGCGTGGGTGTGTTTAATTTATGTGTTACATAAACTATGGTTGAAACCTACATGCTGTCACTTTTTTCTGTCATAACTGGTGTGAGATAATTACTCTATCCATATACATTGTGTGATATATTTAAAATCATCAAATGTATAATAATGCAATAAAATAGTATGATTATGCATGTTCATGCAGTATGTTTAGAAGCATGATAATCTTCACTTACATAGTATTTTATTACTTTAACCAGAATCAATATCAGGCACTGCTTTGCATTCTTGATTGTATGGCACAATTGCGTGACTTGCCATTTGATGTAGAAGATGCTATACTTACTCGGGCAATTAGAGCTTTTACAAAGGCAAGTACTGCATCTTAGAAACAAAAAAGAAAAATATTTTGTATGATTTACAGAAATATTGTGTTTATTTCAGTATTTAATCCCGGCTATCCTGTGTTTATCCGCATAGAAATAAGAGCTTGTGTTTGTGAAATGACTTGTCATTTCTCAGTGTCACTAAATGTTGCAGATCTGATCAATTATTTCTGTACTCTAGTTATTGATATGGGCAAATGAAGGAAGTAATTAATGTGCAGCAAGGTGCAAAGAGTGGCAAGAGAACGCCAAGAATGTTTTATTGTCATATGTCCCGAAAAGGAACAATGAAATTCTTACTTGCAGCAGCACAGCAGATATGTAAACGTTGTACTCTGGAAACACTATAGTCAACAACGAAATAAGCTCAGTATGTGTATATATTTATGTGGATAGAGCAAAGACAAAAACAGTGCGCCCCCCCTCCCCCCTACCCTCTCCAGTCTATGTGGTTTGCTTAGCTGGAGGTTGCAGTGTTTCATGACCAACTAGGACGTCACCATTTTCAGGCTTCTATACCTTCTTCCCGATGGCAGGTGTGAAATGAGACCGTGGTCAGGGTGATGTGGGTCCCTGATTATGCTGGCTGCCTTTTTGAGGCAGCAACTCCTGTAGGTGCCTTCGATGGTGGGGAGGTCAGTACCTGTGGTGGACTGGACAGTGGTGGACTCCACATACATATATACACATACACGTACTGATGTTGAGAACAAGGTTGGTGTTCTGGCCCCTTTCAGTCATTCGGTTCATCTTCCCACAAGTACTCTGATTCATCATCATTCATAATTCGTCCAACAAAGGTGGTGCCATCGTAAATTTGAAGATGGATGATAATGAGATAATAATGAGATAAATGAACACCTAACAATATATATATATATATAATATCCAATAAAACACTCTTGTCACTCTAGACTCTTGTACATTTAGTAACGTGTTGGATAATGTGCCCATTAATATAATTAATGGTTAATTACAAAATAACTAATTTTTTCCATTGCAGCCTTTGACTAGTACTTGTCAATGATAACTAGGTTTCTGCCACATTTACATGACTTCTGTGATACTCTGTGTGCATGTGATTATACAGAGCCCTCCATAATGTTTGCGGAAAAAGACTCATCATTTATTTATTTGCCTCCTGTACTCCACAATGTGAGATATGTAATAGAAAAAAATCACATGTGGTTAAAGTGCTCATTATCAGATTTTATTAGCGGCCATTTTTATGCATTTTGGTTTCACCATGTAGAAATTACAGCTGCGTTTATACGTAGTCCCCCCATTTCAGGGCACAATAATGTTCGGGACACATGGCTTCACAGGCGTTTGTAATTGCTCAGGTGTGTTTAATTGCCGCCTTAATGAAGGTACAAGAGAGCTCTCAGCACCTAGTCTCTTCTCCAGTCTTTCCATCACCTTTGGAAATTTTATTGCTGCTTATCAACATGAGGACCAACGTTGTGCCAATGAAAGTCAAGGAAGCCATTATGAGACTGAGAAACAAGAATAAAACTGTTAGAGACATCAGCCAAACCTTAGGTTTACCAAAATCAATTGTTTGGAACATCATTAAGAAGAAAGAGAGCACTGGTGAGCTTACTAATCACAAAAGGACTGGCAGGCCAAGGAAGACCTCCACAGCTGATGACAGAATAATTCTCTCTATAATAAAGAAAAATCCGCAAACACCTGTCTGACAGATCAGAAACACTCTTCAGGAGTCAGGTGTGGATTTGTCAATGACCACTGTCCGCAGAAGACTTCATGAACACAAATACAGAGGCTACACTGCAAGATGTAAACCACTGGTTAGCCGCAAAAATAGGATGGCCGGATTACAGTTTGCCAAGAAGTACTTAAAAGAACAACCACAGTTCTGGAAAAAGTTTTTGTGGACAAATGAGATGAAGATTAACATATCAGAGTGATGGCAAGAGCAAGGTATGGAGGGGAGAAGGAACTGCCCAAGATACAAAGCATACCACCTCATCTGTGAAACACGATGGTGGGGGTGTTATGGCCTGGGCATGTATGGCTGCTGAAGGTACTGGCTCACTTATCTTCATTGATGATACAATTGATGGTAGTAGCATAATGAATTCTGAAGTGTCTAGACACATCCTATCTGCTCAAGTTCAAACAAATGCCTCAAAACTCATTGGCTGGCCGTTCATTCTACAGCAAGACAATGATCCCAAACATACTGTTAAACAACAAAGGAGTTTTTCAAAGCTAAAAAATTGTCAATTCTTGAGTGGCCAAGTCAATCACCCGATCTGAACCCAATTGAGCATGCCTTTTATATGCTGAAGAGAAAACGGAAGGGGACTAGCCCCCAAAACAAGCATAAGTTAAAGATGGCTGCAATACAGGCCTGGCAGAGCATCACCAGAGAAGACACCCAGCAACTGGTGATGTCCATCAATCGCAGACTTCAAGCAGTCACTGCATGCAAAGGATATGTAACAAAATACTAAACATTACTACTTTCATTTACATGACATTACTGTGTCCCAAACATTATGGTGCCCTGAAATGGGGGGGGACTATGAATAAACACTGCTGTAATTTCTACATGGTGAAACCAAAATGTATAAAATGTATTAAAATCTGACAATGTACACTTTAACCACGTGATTTTTCCTATTACAAATCTCAAATTGTGGAGTACAGAGGCAAATAAATAAATGATGAGTCTTTGTCCCAAACATTATGGAGGGCACTGTGTCATCCATGCACAGCAACATACCAAATGACCTACCCATAGAGTTGTTGATCTGAAGAAAGCATGCTTGCATAAAGTGGTTACTGTATGGGAAGAATAGCTTATAGATCCCCCTAGGTTGAACTCATCTACGCTCAAATGGCGAATAGTCACACCAGAATGGGAAAGAGTAGGTTAAGTGTGGAACTAAAACAATCTACAAACTTTGCCTTAGATTGGGCATACAATCTGCAAGTATAACAATATAGCTAAATTTGTCTGAAGTTTTCAAGCTTCCTGTGTGAAACATTAAGAACTCTTTGAAAAGGAATTAAGTGCAAATGATAATAGATTTTTTTTTAACACCTGGAAAATTCCAAAGCAATCACAAACTTAGATGAATCAGTAACTATCCATGTTACTAAATTGTAGCTCTTTGGATTGGTACAGGTTCCCATTTTAAGTCAATTTTTATGACTGGCTCATCAGTCCTGCATACTAACAATACATCAGTAATTACAAGATCCTTCCTATCTATCAGATATGGTGCAATATTAACACTAGTGTCATCTGAAATTAACCATCATTTAGAAATGCAAAATATTTCATAAGCTTTTAGAGCAAAACAAAAAATGCCTTGATGATTTTACTCAACTACCTGAAATTATGTTAGGTAGGCACAAAATGCTGGAGTAACTCAGCGGGATAGTCAGCATTTCTGGAGAGAAGGAATGGGTGACGTTTCGGGTCGAGACCCTTCTTAGTTAGGTTCTTCAAAGGAACATTAAAGTGGATGGATTTGGTATAATTAGTTCAAAGAAAAATCATCATTTGTGGAGATGGTTATTGAGGATTTGTTAACCCTGTAGATTAATATATGAAATCAATCTCCCCGTTGCCTTCTGTTCACCGCCTGCTTTTCAAATCTTACATAAGTATTGATCAAAAGATTCAAAGGTGGTGATTAATTGCTTAATCCCTATGCAAGTGGCACCAAGTAACTATCTACATCAAAGCTCCAGTGGGTTTAAACTAAATAGGGGGGGGGGGGGGGGGGGGGGGGGGGGGGGGGGGGGGAGAGACAAATTAGAAACACAAGGATGGAGTTAAAGGAAAAGAGTGTATAGGAAAAGTTGAGAAAGACACCAGAATTAACGGGGCAGAAAGCTCATGAAGAGATAGGAGAGTAAGGCCAAGTGAAATAGGAATCGATGTTAAAGGTGAGGTGAGTAATGGATTAAAGGTATATATGAATGCACAAAGTATAAGAAGTAAAATAGATGAGATTGAGGCTCAGTTAGTGATTGGTAGATATGACATTGTAGGGATTACAGAGACATGGCTGCAGGAGGATCGGGACTGGGAACTGAATATTCAGGGTTATATATCCAATAGAAAGGGCAGGCAGGTGCGCAGAGGAGGTGGGGTAGCTCTGTTAGTGAGGGATGAAATTCAGTCCCTTGCGAGGGGTGACATAGGGACTGACGATATAGAGTCGCTGTGGATAGAATTGGGGAATTGTAAAGGTAAGAAGACACTAACGGGAGTTATCTACAGGCCCCCAAAGAGTAGCCTGGACATAGGGTCCAAGTTGCAGTAGGAGTTAAAATTGGCATGTAACAAAAATAATGCCACTGTGTTTATGGGAGATTTCAATATGTAGGTAGAGCAGCTTGCACTGGAGCCTACCAGAAAGAAGGCAATAAGCGAGTTCAGTATTCCGAAAAAAGCAAGGAATCATTCCCGGAGCAGTGGAGTTAGCGCTTCTTCTCCGTGCTGGCTGCAAGACTGGGTCTCCACTGGACCGGACCGCTGTCCCATCAGTCCACGGCTGCCAGTTAACCCAGCGGGACAGGCAGAGTTGAGCTGGAGTTAGCGTTTCTTCTCCGTGCAGGCTGTAAGCCTGGGCCGCCACTCCCGTCTGACTCCCGCCAGTCCAGGGTCACCCTGGACATCTCCGGTCACCCCCGGACAGGGATGGGACACTCGGGAGGGGACGGGGACGGTACAGTAGCAATTCAACTACTCTGCAGCGGCGGAGACCCGGGTTCGATTCTGACTACGGATGAAATGCAGGACTGTATTCATGCAGCAGCACAGCTGCCGAGAATGTTTATCGCAAGTGACCTATGACCTGGGCATGCGCAGTCGGAATACCGAACTCACTTATTCTGGATTTAGTGTTGTCTAAAGAACCAAATTTAATAAGGGAACTCAATTTAAAGGAACCGCTTGGAGGTAGTGACCATAAGATGATGTTTTAATCAGCAATTTGAGAGGGAGAAGGTAAATCAAGAGTGTCAGTGTTGCAGTTGAACAAAGGGGACAATGAAGGCATGAGAGAGGAGCTGGCCAACGTCGACTGGAAAAGGATCCCAGCAGGAATGACGGTGGAACAGCAATGGCAAGAATTTCTGGGTATAATCCAGAAGATGCAGGATCATTTCATTCCAAATAGACTGTGGGCCGAGTATCAAAAATGTGTCTAGAAATCAGTTTTCGTGACCCAAGTCACCAAACTACATGAAATTTTCCACAGATTTAGATAAAATATAATTGAGAAGGAAGTCATAACTCGTCATTGCCGAAAGTTGCACATTAATTAATTAAACTAATTAGAAAATGAGATCGGGAAAGTAAGCGCCATCTAGTGGCCAATGCCCATATTACACGATGGGCAGCCAATTTCTGTGTTGCAGTCCATTTAAACTATATATCATTATACCTATATATATTCCAGATAGTAATATAGGTATAATAATATAATATATTATTATACCTATATATATTCCAGATAGTAATATAGGTATAATGATATAATATATATATAATAATATAGAATGAATGAATGAATGAGTGAATGGATGAATGCGTGAATGAGTGAATGAATGATGATTGAATGAATGAATGAATGAGTGAGTGAGTGAGTGAGTGAGTGAGTGAGTGAATGAAGGAAGGAAATGTAGGAAGGAAGGAAGGAAGGAATGAAGGAAGGAAGGAAGGAGTGAGTGAGTGAATGAATGAATAAATGAGTGAATGTACAGCCTCCAAATCTCATTTTTTCACATTATAAAGGGTGCAATTAAATTAATTAAAGTCCATACAGATTAATTTTCATAAATTCAGACTTTAGATCTTACCTTTCAGTTTGAGTTGATTCACAAAGTTTCACAACTTTGATTTGAACCATCTCAGCAGGGACTTTGCTTTCAAGACTTTCTTCCACTTCTATCCACTTAGCTGCACATTTTTCAGACTTCTTAATGCTTTTCTCACTAAATTCAATTACCCTGCTGCAAGTTTCCACGACAAAGAACCTTCATCGGAATCTCCAGTAAAACAGGCATCAGTGAAGCCCTCTCAGCCATGTTGTGTGCTAGCCTGAAACAAAGCGCGTGATTGGCCAATTGGCAGACAACTCAATGTTAAACGTGCTTTGATTGGACTAAAAATACCCGAAATTTTTCAGTTTTTTCTCTAATTTAATTTTAAAAATGTGCAAGTCTTGTTCATGACGAGTTTCAGGGGTGATTTATATAATTTTTTTACACAAGATGTGAAAATTTCATGTATTGTGACTTGGGTCACGAAACACTGGAATAAAGCTCCTCGGCCCACAGCCTAAAAGAGGAAAAAAGATTCTAAGGGCAATAAGAGGCAACCGTGGGTGACAAGGGAAGTTAGTGATGGAATAAAACTAAAAGAAAAGGTAAATAAGTTTAAGTTTATTGGCCAAGTAGTCACATACAAGGAATTTGCCTTGGTGCTCTGCTCGCAAGTGACAACATGACATACAGTGACAGTTAGGAATGACACATAGAACATTAAACATTAATAATAAAACATTATCGATTAAACATGTGAATTGAATAAAATACCAAAGTAAAAGGAGGCTACAGATCTTTGGTTATTGAGTAGAGCTACTACTCATGGAAAAAAGCTATTTTTATGTCTGGCTGTGACAGCTTTGACAGTCCGGAGTTCACTTCCAGAGGGAAGTGATTCAAAGAGTTTGTGGCCTGTGTGAGAGAGGTAAGAGATGATCTTACCCGTGATCTCACTATGCCAAACACCAGGGCTCGAAATTAGCGATTGCCCGGGTGCCATTGACCACCCAAAGTGCCGCCGGGCAACCGAAACGCTGACTCATTTTGCCTGGCTTGGCACTGCATATACTGGTTTATAGACACAAAAAACTGGAGTAACTCAGCGGGTCAGGCAGCATCTCTGGAGAAAAGGAACATGACGTTTTGTGTCGGCGGCGGCTGTATTGCGGGGCAAAGATACTAGGAGCGGGGTGACGAAGGGTCGGAGCGAATGATAGGCCCCGCACAGCAGAAGCAGCGGCCGCAGCAGCGGCCGCGACAGCGGCTCCACGTCCTCCTCCTCCCGCACCCCGCCCGCCCTGATAGTGGCCGCTGCCTGCAAATCCGCTAACGGCGCTTTCAAAACGAACCCTCCCACACGCCGAGGCCGGAGGAGGGAGGGAGGGAGGGGGAGGCCTCCTTCATCCTGTACTGACCCCCCCCCCTTCCTATCCATCTTGCACTTCTCCCCGCATTCATCCTGCACTGATCCACCCATTCATCCTGTACTGACCCACCCTCCATTTACCCTGCACCGATCCCCATATCCATCCTGTAGTGATCTCCCATTCATCTTTTATTGATCTCTCATTCATCCTGTACTGATCCCCTCATTCATCCTGTACTGATTCCCTCATTCATCCTGTACTGGGACCCTCATTCATCCTGTACTGATCCCCCATTCAGCTTTTACTGATTGCCCTATTCATCCTGTACTGATCCTTCATTCATCCTGTAGTGATCCCCCATTCATCCTGCACAGACCCTCTGATCCACACTGTACTGACCCCCCCCCCCCCCCCCCCATTCATCCTGTACTGATCACCCCCATTCACCCCACGCTGATCCCTCCCCCCCATCTATCCTGTACTGATCCCCCCCATTCAAGAAGAATGGGGGGAACAGTCTGAAGAAGGGTCTCGACCTGAAACTTTGCCTATTTCCTTCGCTCCATAGATGCTGCCTCACCCGTTGAGTTTCTCCAGCACTTTTGTCTACCCCCATTCATCCTGTACTGATCCCCCCATTCATCCTGTACTGATGCCTGCTCCATTCATCCTGTACTGAACCTCCCATTCATCCTGTACAGATCCCCTCATTCATCCTGTAGTGATCGCCCATTCATCCTGCACAGACCCTCCGATCCACACTGTACTGATCCCCCCAATTCATCGTGTGCTGATCCCCCCCACCCCCCATCCATCCTGTACTGATCCCCCCCATTCAAGAAGAATGGGGAGAACAGTCTGAAGAAGGGTCTCGACACGAAACGTTGCCTATTTCCTTCGCTCCATAGATGCTGCCTCACCCGCTGAATTCTCCAGCTCCAGCATTTTTGTCTACCCCCATCCATCCCATACTGATCCTCCCATTCAACACCACTGACATCCCCCGTGCTCTCCCCTCACAATTTTACCTACTCCAACCAACACGTACTAATTCACCTGCCTCAATCCACCCATTCCGCACCGATTGCCTTCTCAACCCCCCCCCCCCCCACCCCCCCCCCCCCTTCCCCCCCCCACTGATTCACACACACCCTGACCCTATTGTGCTGGAAATGTCTTCAGAGCGAACATTGACTACGTTTGATAACGGAATGCAATCAAATGTGATTTAATTCCCAATGTTATTATTTGTTTTAGTCCATAAAGATGGATTAATTAAATTGTGAACACATGAAACATTAAAACCGGTGTTCGATAGTCACTGCTACCGTTGACACGTTATTACAGAATTCATTTTAACGTCAAATCAATGCTCTTAATATGAAGTATCAGTACTGTAGTTATTTAATGAGCAACATTCACAACTATACGTTGGATTTATCCAGGTTTTACTTTTACAGTCGGTCATATACATCACAAATTTGGTCAGGAGATATTTCAGTTCAAATTTTAACATTAATTCTGAAGTGGGAATGATAGAAACAGCGTTTATCAATAAAAAAAATTAAATCTGGTGCGTACAAACTGAGTGTCTTCATTGTTGTTCACAACACGTAGATCTAATCTGAATGTCCGGTAATGTGCCGTTTTGACACCTTTAAACATATTACCAAAAGAACATTTGCTGCAGTTATGTCCTTTGGCCATCTCTTGTCAGTTAGTGTAATGTTTAACCTGTCAGATGGGTATAGTCGGTTTTAACAGCTATTATCATAAAATGCCTTTAGAAATTTCCTTGTAACCTGTATATTTTGTTATGGATAAATGATGTGGGAAGCCGGAGTGTTTCTGTACCAATAGCAATAATGACCCATGATATGGCCATGTCATGGTAATTTTCGGTCCTTCACAGTAAACAAGCTTGCATCAATCTGTGGTGTGCATGGTTAAGCATATATGTTACCATTGTCCAGGATTTATTGACACAGGTTGATCATACGCTGAATAATCCAACCGCATTTTTGTTTGGAAGTGGAAAGAACTAATAGAAATTGCATTCATTGCAATGTGTAAAAAGAGTTGAGATATTGTATTATAATTTTGGTGCATGTCATTGTGGTATATATATTGTCTTGATTGGTGAATATGTTTGGTTTGTGTGTTATTTGAAGCAGAAATAATATGTGAATGTAGACAAAAGCACTGAAGAAACTCGGCAGATGCGGCAGAATCTATGGAGCGAAGGAAATAGGCAACGTTTCGGGCCGAAACCTTTCTTCAGACTGATGAGTTTCGGCCTGAAATGTTGCCTATTTTCTTCGCTCCACAGATGCTGCCGCACCCGCTGAGTTTCTCCAGCACTTTTGTCTACCTTCGATTTTCCAGCATCTGCAGTTCCTTCTTGAACATAATATGTGAATGCTTCAATGAGCATAATTCCGACTGGTAACTACGCACTTCGTCCGAGCACATTGTCGCACACGTCATGCAAACGTCTTAAATGACCACCTAAACTGTCATTTGAAAGCCTAAAAAGCTGTCACGGTTGCCCGGCTGTACTGAGGGAAATTATGGGGAAAAAAGTTAAGTGAGAGCCCTGCAAACACGTTAACACCCCTTCCCATTCCCACACTGACCTTTCCTGGGTTTCCTCCATTGTCAGAGTGAGGCCAAATGCAAAATGGAGGAGCAGCTCATCATATTTTGCTTGGGTAGCTTACAACCCAGCAGTATGAATATTGATTTCTCTAACTTCAAGTATCCCTTGCATCACCTCTCTCTCTCTGTCCCTCCCACACCTTAGTTGTCATACTAGTTTCATTGTCGTCCCGTTTCATTTTCTGTATAACTCGTTATCACCATAAAAAAATAGCCCACAGCCAACAATGGACTATTGTGAGCTCACCTCTTCTTGATCATCGTTACTTTTTGCATATCTTTCATTCATTTGTTCTATATCACCACCTATATCTTCCGTTTCCCTTTCCCCTGACTCTCAGCCTGCAGAAGGGGCGCAACCTGAAACGTCACCTATTCCTTTTCAGAGATGCTGCCTGACCCGCTGACTTACGCCAGCTTATTGTATCTACCTTTGGATGCTATCTATCATTGTTTTGATCACATGTAATGACCTGACTTTCCTCTTTCAATATTCTTGAAGCATTTTGGAGTCACCATTCTATATGGAATGAATACCTGTTTGCCAATAATGTGTCAGGAATAGATTTTTACCAATTAAAGTTGCATTTTTTTCTGAAGTGCATCCTTGATGAATTTTGTTGATCAACTTTGTTTGTGAAACTGAAATTATGATACAATTGGATGGGCTATGTCCACAATTAAATTAGAAGTGCTTTATTTAGTAAACTGTATGTCATAATTTGAAATGAGTGATGTTTTTATGGAGATAGATACAAAAAGCTGTTGGGATCCCTGGACAGAGTTCTTTCAGGTTAGGCAGAGGTTGCACCTCCTCCAACTTCATCTACTGTATCCATTTTTCATCATGTGGACTCTTAAACATCAGCGAGACCAAACACAGACTGGGTGATCGTTTCGCGGAACACCTTCACTCAGCCCGCGTGAACCAACCTGATCTCCCGGTTGCTGGACACTTTAATTCCCCTTCCCATTCCTACACAGACCTTTCTGTCCTCGGTCTCCTCCATTGTCAGAGTGAGGCTAAACGCAAATTGGAAGAACAGCATCTCATATTTCGCTTGGGCAGCTTACAGCTCAGTGGTATATGTTTTGATTTCTCCCACTTCAGGTAGCCCCGGCATTCCCTCTCTCTCTATCCCTCCCCCAACCAAGTCGCACTAGCTTCTCATTTTCACCCTATAAGCAGCTCACCATGGCCTGCTTCCTTTATCATCATTACTTTTTTGCATATCTTTAATTCATTGTTCTTTATCTCTCCACATCACCATCTATATCTCTCGTTTCCCTTATCCCTAACCGATCTGAAGAAGGGTCTTGACCCGAAACATCACCCATTCCTTCTCTCCAGAGATACTGCCTGTCCTGCTGAGTTTCTCCAACTTTTTGTGTCTACAATTTAAACCAGCATCTGCAGTTCCTTCTTACACATGTTTTTATGGAGATTTGATTATAACTTAAAGTTTCTTACAGCCAACTCCGAATTAAACCAGCAAATAGATGTCAGAAAGGGTTGTGATTGTAATCTGGATCTACTAGTTTATTAGATATACCATAATTATGATTGTTCGTCATGACAGTTGGGTACGACTCTCCTGTGTCCTGTGGCCATGCTGCCTGTTGATGTTTATTGTCTCGGCATTCACTTAATTAACAGCCTTTATGGTAACTAATGTGCATGGGACAATATTTCAATCATTAATCAACGGATGAGAAGAGAACTAAAAAGAAAAAGATTCAAAGAAACTCCAATCTCATTATAGCTAAATGCACCAAGACTGATATGAATTCGGATTAGTTTGTGATTATTGTTTGGATAACATTGGGTATTCTGTTGTATTTTCCCCCAGGTCTGTTTTGATGCTGATGAGGGTCCTAAGGTATACAATACACTCAGGACAATATTAAAGCCGATCTTACAAGAAAAACGAGCCAAACTCGCAGATTGTGAAATTTCTAATTGAATACAAAATTTCGGTTTGCCGATTTCTTGTGTAGGAATTTAGGAGCATTCATTTTTTGCTGTTCCTGTTATTATCATTGCCCGAAATATAAAAGACGTAAGTGAGTAATGGACAAACTCTATGTTGCGGAATAGAGGACAATAATTAGGCAATATGATTTAGATCAGAGTAAATGTACGTGCCACATACTTGATTGTTGTCATATTGTAAATATAGTTTGGATTTAAGAAATAAGATTTATTTAAGAAAACTTGATCTTGAACTTGAACAGTCA
This sequence comes from Leucoraja erinaceus, assembly GCF_028641065.1. Taxonomy (NCBI): domain Eukaryota; kingdom Metazoa; phylum Chordata; class Chondrichthyes; order Rajiformes; family Rajidae; genus Leucoraja; species Leucoraja erinaceus. The sequence continues at coordinate 36,469,407 of NC_073392.1, forward strand.
CTCCAGCCACCAAATTACAATAAGATATATTTGTTTAAAGAAACTGCCATGATCTTAAGTGCCACATATAAATGTGGCAAGATATTTTGAATTTAAGTAATTTAACTTTTACACTAATATTGTATGAAATATACTAGGCCCTATTTGCAACATATTTTTTTCTATGTCAAAATTGTTTTATTTGTTTATTGCTATAATTCAGTGTTCAATTTGAAGTAACTATATTTTAAAATGTATGAAGAGAAAATGTTTGATGGTTTAGACTTTTTAAGAATTTTTAATAAGTGCATTGCCAAGCTACTCTGATTTGTTCTAATAATTAGATTCTTAGTTTAAATGTCATGAAAACATGTAAATACAATATTAATAAATGGGTTTAAAATGTCTGTGCTTGGAACGTCATGTGGCACTGAATAATTTTTATTGGTGGGATGAACTAAATTGAATACTTCTTGAAGCATTTTAAGCAACATTGAAGAGGGAGTGAAGGTTTGAACATAACACCATTTATATTTTTTCACAAGTAAATATGGCAGATATATGATTTATATTCGGTGCAGCCTGATTTCAATAAATGCCAGTTTGCAGAGTGTGGGAATTGTATTAAAAATATTACATTATAGTAATTTCACGTCATTTAATTAGAAAATGTTTTTGTTTGAAGGTATTGGACTGAACCTCGTTGGTAAATGCTAATGATCATACGATGGGTGGGAGTTCAATCACAGAAATCACAAACCAGAATTCCAATGGCAAAGTATAAACGATGAGATTCTCAAGAATAACTTGAGAATTGCCAGGACAACGGCCCTTTAAGGCCAAGTTCAGATTCCACATTTTAAGAACTTTGTTCTTATACTCTTGTATTTTATTATAATTGTGCTTATGCATGGTAAGCTTTTAACTCAATTGTATGCAAACAAGGAATTTCACGATACCTAGCTACATGTGACAATAAAGTTACCATTGAAACATTCAGAGATTGCTGGTGCAACATTACTGTAGAGATTTTACAGCCTTTTGGAAAACCGTTAAGAATTAGATTAGATTCATTATATTTGTTTTCTATAATTTTTTCATTTATCTGAAAGTAATTTTAGGAGATTCGGGAATATATATTCAAGAAGCATTCCAAAACCTCGAGCTTTAGAGATGAACGGCACAGAAACAAGCCCTTTGATGCACTGAATCTACATCATCAACTGGTGGTTGCTAAATGGGACTTTGGGCTACTGGGGCTTTGCCACCCGACAAAGATATTTTCCACAATTTTATGGGCCTCACTTGACCTGATTATGTCACTTGAAACTTGTATCCTGCAGGAACTAGCTAATAAGGTTCAGAACCTTCTTGACCAACGTATGACATTACAGATTCAAAACAAGTTAAGTATGCAACAGTGGAGCAACCAATTGGCAGGTGAGGATGACAAGCAGCACTTACCAAAACCCAGTCCATTTTGTTGGTGCTCACCATCATCTGAATACAGTTTGTTAAATAATATGTTATACCATTACCAGCATTGCTACTTCCACAGAAATTAATGGCTATTGAGGTGAGATAAAAAGATACTGCAGATTTTGCAAATGTTTTTAACAGAAGTTTGCCGTTTATTTAATTTGTGGAGTAGACCTGAACATATCCAAGTTGTTATTCCTCCCACTGTTACTGGGACACTAGGCTTTTGGCAACCTGGGGATGATTTATCCACATCCCTGCAATCATCACCACTTATCAACTTCAGTTTGTTTAGAATGATCCAGCCTATCTTATACATTGCTCAGTATTGCTATCATCCTTTGACTCTTGAATCTGTGCCAGAATGCTTGCAAAATCAATGTTGCATTTGTGGGCAAATCTTTTTCATGTCAAAAAGTGAATTGTCTTAGAATCATAGTGATACAGTGTGGAAACAGACCCTTCGGCCCAACTTGCCCACACTGGCCAATATATTCCATCCACACTAATCCCACCTGCCTGCATTTGGTCCATGTCCGTCTAAACCTGTCCTATCCATGTACCTGTCTAACTGTTTCTTAAAAGTTGTGATGGTCCCTGCCTCAACTACCTCCTCCGGCAGCTCGTTCCATACACCTTCATAGCTATAGGACCATAGCTTTTTTATTTTCACAGTAATCTTGATGCTAATTTAATTTCCTTAAGAAAACCAAATTGAACATTGCACCATGTAAGTTAGAGGTTATATAGTTTTGTAACAAAAAATATAGAAAATGTTGTTGGAAATGTAGCAGTTGGAGGAAGCATATTCAAAATGGATAAGGTTAAATATGGTGCTGCAATTTGTAAATTGAATAACATGTTGTTTCTGCTGTTTATTTCATCTTTGGCATGCTGAGTATGCTGTATACTTACAACGTTATATATTCTGCACTCTGTGTTTTGATATTTTCTTCTGGAAGAAATCTAGACCAAAAGTAGAATTAGGCCATTCGGCCCATCGACTCTACTCCGCCATTCAATCATGGCCACCTCATCCCATTTTCCTGCCTTCTTCCCATAACTCTTGACACCCGTTCCAATCAAGAATTTGTCTATCTCTGCCTTAAAAATATCCACTGACGGCCTCCACAACCCTTTGTGGCAATGAGTTCCAGATTAACTACCGTCTGACTAAAGAAGTTCCTCCTCACCTTCTTTCTAAAAGAGTGCCCTTTTTTGCGTGAAAAAGTTACTCCTCAGGTTCCCATTAAATCTTTCCCCCTCCTCTGGTTCTCGATTGTGCTGTTGTATTTCCCCAGAATTTGAATTCTCTCCATTCTGATTCAGAATAGGTGCATTTGTATGTAATATTTTGTCTTTGATACTGAGGTTTTTCTATGTAGCTCCATAATGCTGCCTCTTAATGTGAGAGATGTGTCGATCCTGACCTCAGTCTGTGTGGAGTTATCCCTGTGACCTCGTGTATTTCCTCCGGGAGCTCTGATTTCTTCCCACATGCCTAAAACATGCGGGTCTGTAGGTATATTGGGCTCTGTAAATTGCCACTACTGTGTAGAGAGTGGAGGCGAAAATGAGATAAATGCAGTAGTGTGAATGGGTGATCAATGTTAGGCATGAACTCTGTACTGAAGGGTCTGTTTCTATTCTGAATCTTGAATAAATCAAACTTCAGAGAAATTGTTACCCACCCAAACTCTGATTATGTAACCTCGCAAAATTAGATAGTGTACAGAGTTTTGTGCTTGAAAACTGCCTCAGAATTCAAGGTAGACAGAAATGCTGGAGAAACTCAGTGAGTGAGGCAGCATCAATGGAGAGAAGGAATAGGCAACATTTCGGGTCGAGACCTTTCTTCAGACTGATGTCGGGGGTGGGGGGGGGGGGGGCGGGGAAAAAAAAGGAAAAGGTGGTGGCAGTAGGCTTGTGGAAGGCAGGAACATGGAATTAGGAGGCAGAGATCAGCCATGATTGTATGGCGGATTTGACTCGATGGGCCGAATGGCCCAATTCTTCTTGTTTTGGCCTAGATTTCTTCCAGAAGAAAATATTAAAACACAAAGTGCAGAATATATAACGTTGTTAGTATCGAGCATTCTCAGCATGACAAAGATAAAATAAACAGCAGAAGCAATAAACAGCAGAAGCAATGTACAAATTGCAGCACCATATTTAGCCTTATCCATTTTGAATATGCTTCCTCCAACTGCTACATTTCCAACAACATTCTCTACGTTTTTTGTTACAAAAATATATAACCTCTAACTTACATGGTGCAATGTTCAATTTGGTTTTCTTAAGGAAATCAAATTAGCATCAAGATTACTGTGAAAATAAAAAAACCATGGTCCTATAGCTATGTAACCACACAAACTACGATAAAGTAGGAGAAGAAGCCATCCATCACACCCCTCGAGACTAACCTGCTATTCAGTGTGATTGTAGCAGATCTATGTTGGCCTTAACTCCTCTTCTGCGCTAGTTCCCTGTAACCTGTAATTCTTCGATCTTTTAAATGATTACCTATTTCCGTTTTAAATATATCACATGATCTGGCTTTTACCACCCTCAGGGACAGAGAATTGCAGATAATATTCACTGCCCTCTGAGAGAAAAAACATGTGACGCATCTATGTTCAATGATCAGCTGCATATTCAGCAACTTTTGTTTTTTGTGTATCATGTGCACCTTTGGGCAAAAACATCACTGCCCTGCTATTAAAACAAACAGTACTGTACCTGAATAAAATTTTTGAATTTTGCTACAAATATTTGTTTTAAAGAATTGCTGTGCAGAGCATTAGAAGCTAAACAGGCATACTGTGTCGTTCATCTTACTTGCTACGCTACATTTAAATATTGCATTCAGTTTTAGTTGCATCTTGGGAATGATGTAAAGAGTGCAAAAATGTTTTTTTGGAGTGGCTCCAGGCTTCAGGGATTTCAGTTACAAGGTGAAATAGAAAACACAGGTACTGTTTGCTGCCTAAGTGTACAAGATTATGTTGGTTCTGGCCGAGATAGTCGAAGAAATGTTATTTGCATTAGCTGGTTGTTCAAAGACAGCGGGACACAGATGTAAGCTTTTGGCCAAAGACAAAAGGGGATGCATGTGAGAAATATTAATTGTTTGCAGAGATATAGTTAATAAACAAAACATAATGGACAAACTGATGATGTAAACACAAATGCATTCATTTTCATACCCTGCTTCGTCAGTACCACCACCATCATCTAAACCTTCACCCCTGACACATCCTCTTTAACCTCACCCTGACTGTTGAGGTCAAGGATGTTGCATCGAAGAACACTAACCACAACCACAGAGTATTTGTATGACCATTACTGGTTCAGATTTTATATATTTCAGTGATATTGTAAATATCCCTCTTCTTTACCTATAAACAGAACTCTCATCCATTTCCCACCCCTCATCCTGTTCCTACTTTCACTGTATTAAAATATATTTTCTTTAATCTTTCTAGTCATTTTACTGTTTTATTAGAATCCAGAATATCTAACCGATTTTATTTATTTTGCTTGACAATGAAAAATGTTGGGGTTGTTTCTTCTGGTTGAGATTAAAAATATCACATTGGAGGAGAAAGTTGAAAAAGAAAGTATAAAGAAATTTGGAAGTGTTTTGGCTGGGCTCTTTTGGGTTGTAATAATGTTTTTTTTAATCCATTCACATCTAAATGCAGTATATTCTTTGAAATGGCTCAGGAGGGAGATTAGATTCTCAAAGAAAAATGAATGTCTAACCCAACTGTCTAAAAATAGCATTTCAATTGGGCAGTATTTCAAAGTTAATTGCAGAAATTATTTTGAAAGACCTAATTTCTTCTGAAACAATTGAACTACAAAATACAGAGTAATAGGAAGCTTGGAGATAAGGGTATTCAGTTTTTAACGCATTCTCAGCTGGGGTTCTGGGTGAAATGATCTGTAGAATAATACCAAATTGTAATCTTCAAGTCAAGGAGTAAAGGGAATTAAAATAAAATGATATTTTTGAAATTTTGCTTCATCCTGATAAATCCACATTGTGACACACATTCCTTCTAATTTAAAAATAAATTTGTTTAACTTTCTCGTAAAAAAACAAACTATATGTGTAGGAAGAAACTGCAGGTGCTGGTTTAAACCGAAGATAGACACAAAATGCTAGAGTAACTCAGTGGGACAGGCAACAGCTCTTGGTGTAGATATTTTTTTGTGTAGATAACTATGTGTGTAGATTTTTTTTTAAATACCTGTATTTTTCTTTTCAAAATTATCATTAAAGTAGATTTTTTAGATTGACAGAAGGTGGATCTGTTTTTGAGATTCATGAAACTCATATCCCCTTAGAAATAATGTTTTGGTGGTTTGAACATTGGAATCAGTTCAATAGGCATGGTTCACTTTACAGAACATCACGTTTACATTGTTCAATTGCTGTCTTGTTTAATTAATAAAGGGCACACTAAATTCCTTTTACAAAATTCAATCCAGTGAACCCTCCATTCACCACTGTATAATAGGGGAGTAAATATTTAGAAAATAGAAAGATAGAAAATAGATGCAGGAGGAGGCCATTTGGCCCTTCGAGCCAGCACCACTGCCATTCATTGTGATCATGGCTGATCAAGTTTGGATTTCTTTCACAGTCAGTGAAAGGTTTGGGTAAATGTGCAAAGTTAAGGCAGGGCGGCACGGTGGCGCAGCGGTCGAGTTCCTGCCTTAGCGCTTGCCCGAGCCTGACTATGGGTGGTCTGTACGGAGTTTATACGTTCCTCCCATGACCACATGGGTTTACTCCAAGATCTTTGGTTTCCTTCAAATACATACAGGTACGACAAACAAAATTAGTTAGGTAATTATACAGTTAATGGCAAGACCCTTAACAGCATTGATGCGCAGTGGAATGGTGGGGTCCAGGTCCATAGCTCCCTTAAAGTAGCAACACAACTGTATAGTGGTAAAGAAGGCGTATGGTATCAGGGCTCTCACTTAACTTTTTTCCATTGTTTCCAGCCGGGCAACCTAGGCAGCTTTTTAGGTTGCCGATTGACAGTTTAGGTGGTCATTTAAGATGGCTTGCATGACCCGTGCGATAATGTGCTCGGACGAAGTGCGTAGTTACCAGTTGGAATTATGCTCAATGAAGCATTCACATATTATTTCTGCTTCAAATAAAGTCACAAACTAAACATATTCACCAATCAAAACATGATATATACCACAATGACATGCAGCAAAATTATAATACAGTATCTCAAGTCTTTTTACACGTTGCAATGAATGCAATTTCTATTATTTCTTTCCACTTCCAAACAAAAATGTGGTTGGATTATTCAGCGTATGATCAACCTCGGTGAGACCAAGCGCAGGCTTGGCAATCATTGTCTCCGCCTCTTCCTTTCTTCTTCCCGCCCCCACCACCCTCACATCAGTCTGAAGAAGTGTCTCGACCCGAAACGTCGCCTATTTCGTTTGGTCCATAGATGCAGCCTCACCCGCTGAGTTTCTCCAGCATTTTTGTCTACCCATTCACACAAGTTCTGTTATCCCACTTTCCTCACCCACTCCCTACACATTAGGGGAAATTTTACAGAGACAAGTTAACCTACAAAGCCAATGCGTCTTTGAGATGTGGGAGGAAACCCACACGCTTGCAGGGAGAATGTGCAAATTCAACACAGACAGTATCTGAGGAAAGGATTGAACACAGATCTCTGGCGTGTGAGGCAGCAAGTCTACCAGCTGTGCCACTATATTTTGTTTTCCAACACAAAACATTATACATTGATAACTTTGGTTACTAAAAAAAAGAAACTATCCATTTTCAGTCTTAAATCTCTAAGTGACATGATGTCTCCTTTTACTGCTACTGTATGTTTTAATTCAGTTTAAGACAATGGGGCAGTACATTGGCCATAAAGTTGCTGCCTGAAAGTGCCAGAGACCAGAAATTGATCCTGGGTGCTGTCTGTATGGAGTTTGCTCCTTTTCCCTTTGATCGCATGGGTTTTCTCCGGGTGCTCTTGTTTCCTTCCACATTCCAAAGGTGTGCAGGAACCTTTATCAGACCCAACCCAAAACGTAATATTTTCCTTTTGTCCAGAGATTCTGTCTGGCCTGTTAAGTTACTCCAGCTTTTTGTGTCTATCTTCAGTTTAAACCAGCATCTGCAGCTCCTTCCAACACACACGATACTATACGATAGAACTTTATTAATCCCAGGAGGGAAATTGTGTGTGTGTGTGTTTGGGTATATATATTACACACACACAGCCACACATATGTATATATATATATATATATATATATTACTAAAAGTCTGATCTTGACCGCTTTTGGCTCGTTGTGGCGTGATTTCCGAGAGAACGCCGCCACCTACTGCCGTCATTTTTGGCTACCTCGCTCAGAGCCCCCCTCCGCCTTCCAGGACCAAAGGATTGTTCCCATCGATGAAAAATCAGACAGATATTAATGTTTTTTTTTTAAATTGCCATTCTCTCTGCTGCCCCTGCTGGTGGGAGGGACGAGGAACTATAAAACCCGGAAGTGGTGTGCCTCACTCAGTCTCTGCAAGATGGAAGAAACCAGAGGGTCACGTCTCTCTGAGCTCTGAATAACACTGAACACATGTCTACTCAACTGTGAGTCCCCTTAATGTGCTTTGAAAATGAAAATATGATTGGTTTGAAGTAAAAAGGCACTGCCTGCAAATGGTTGTTTGGGTGCTTTGGGTTGAAGTTAAAAGGCACTACTTACTGCAAACGGTGGTTTGGGTGCTTTGGCTTGAAGTTAAAAGGCACTAACTGCAAATGGTGGGTTGGGTGCTTTGGCTTGAAGTTGAAAGGCAGTGCTTCCTGCAAATGGTAGTTTGGGTGCTTTGGCTTGAAGTTGAAAGGCACCACTTACTGCAAATGGTGGTTTGGATGCTTTGGCTTGAAGTTGAAAGGCACTACTTATTGCAAATGGTGGGTTGGGTGTTTTGGCTTGAAGTTGAAAGGCACTACTTACTGCAAATGGTGGTTTAGGTGCTTTGGCTTGAAGTTGAAAGGCACTACTTACTGCAAATGGTGGTTTGGGTGCTTTGGCTTGAACTTAAAAGGCACTACTTACTGCAAATGGTGGTTTGGGTGCTTTGGCTTGAAGTTGAAAGGCACTACTGCAAATGCACTTACTTCCTGTTTGCACTGTATATTGATTTTAGATAAAACGATACCACTTACGGCTGTGATTTTTGGCCATCTTACTCAGTCCCCCTCCGCTCAACAGGTGCAGAGAATTCTTCCCATCAATGAACAATAAAAGTGTTATCAGTGTTTAAAAAATGTTGAGAATCTCTCTCCTGTCAATCACGCCATAAAATCCACACCTTTTCCGGTGGGAGGAGGAGGGGTTATAAAATCCGGAAATGTGGGTGTGGCTCAGTCTCTGCATGATGGAGCGAGAGGTCACAAATCTGTCTGAGCTGCGAATCAACTGAACACACTGAATGTCTACTGAACTGTGAGTTTGGTGTTTTGTGTGGTTTTATGGTGGTTTCACCCTGCATGAAATGGTATGAAGCTGCATTTGAATTTGGTGGCATTGCACCCTGCTTGAAATGGAATGAAACTGCACTTGAATTTGGTGGCCTTGCACCATGCTTGAAGCGGAATGAAACTGCACTTGAATTTGGTGGCCTTACACCCTACTCGAAATGTTAGGAAAATGGATTTGAATTTGGTGGCCTTGCACCCTGCTTGAAATGGAATTTCAAGGAATAGCCATGAGTCAACTGCCAGCCCTACAGCCGTGAGTGAGCTGCCAGCAGATCAGGCTTGAGGGACTGAGCTGCCACCTCAAGAATCCATACCAGCGCTCCAGAAAGCCCTCCCACTGGCCACCAATATTGGAATTGGAGAGGTGGAATATTGCGTCGAGGGACCAGCGCTCCCATGTGAACATGGGACCCAACGGGTCCCACTTAGTCTAGTATAGTTATATATTGATATATAAATATACAGTTTTGTTTTCTCATTTATAACATTGTTTACAATGTACTATGTTTACATATTCTGTTGTGCTGCTGCAAGTAAGGATTTCATTGTACTAACTTGGGCGTGAGAGAATAAAACACTCTTGACTCTTGACTTACGTCGCTAATATATTGGATGGAACTAGTGTATGGGTGATCGGTGGTTGGCGTGGACTCTGTCTCCACGCAGTATCTTTAAATTAAGCTAAAAACACTAAAACCAGAGTGAGGCTAAAGAAGGGTCTCTACCCGAAACGTCACCCAATTTCTTCTATCCAGAGACGCTGGCTGCCCCATGGAGTTCCCCCACACATTTAAAGCATGGAATAGTCTTCGCCCTACCATAGTTACCCAACCAGATGCAACTACATTTAAGGTAGCTCTTTTTGTCCCATGAACCCTTTTTTACTTAAGTCCAAGTCTAGATTTAAGAGAGTTTTATTGTCATGTGTCCTAGATAGGACAATGAAATTCTTGCTTGCTTCAGCACAACAGAATATATAAACATAATACAGATCAGGAGATAAAAATTCAGTGTGTCTATATATCATAGACCATATATATACACAATAAATAAACAGATAAAGTGCAGTAAGCTGTTATTGTTTGGCGTTTGGTGATGGACCTTCCACCACTTCCAGTTTAAATTCCATTTGGAATATATTTGGAGGACCAGGAAACCAAGAAGTAAGATTTACTCTAGGGAGTTACTCCAGCTCCAGGGAGTGATTCTGCGTTGGTTTTCAGCGGTCGCGGTGAGGCGGCGACCGGACAGCAATGGTGGCCAGATCTCCCACAATACAAAGAGAGTGAGAAAGTGCCCACCGCCGACCAGTTGCCGTGGCAGTGCGCATGTGCAGGGCGGCGGATGATGTGCTGGCCGTGGTTATGCGCAAGTGCAGGGGGAGGATGTGCAGGCCGTGGCAGTGCGCATGTGCAAGGCGGCCGGCCGTGCCGGCGGATGAGGAGCGGCCGGAGAGCGGAGACCCGCACTCGAATGGCGGGTGGAGACGGAGATTGACAGAGAGAGATAGCTGGTCGTTGATCCTGTTCATAAGTGATAGTAGCCATGTTACAAAACTTAAGTTCAGCGGCGCTGCAGTTCTGCCACTGGCCGTGCGCGTGACTTTGGCGCCTTTGAGGGGGGGGGGAGGGGGCGGGATTAAAATGCTGTTTTCTCCTGCCTGTCGGAGGCGAACTTCCTCCGGCTGCCAGCTGCTGAAGAACAAACGACCGGACTTCCGTTCTCAGAAGTTAAAAAAAAAAAATCCCTGGACAATTTAATTGCTGGAGTAAAATAAAATAAAAAGCTACTTCTAACGCCCTCAACGCCTACAAGGGGACGGATCGCATGAAGGAGACAAAACATAATGTAAGTCATTTATTTTACATGTAAACTTGTTTCTCGGGATGGCTTTAATCTAATTTTCCTTTGTGAAAATGTCCCATACGAACCGGCAGTGTTTTTCCTGCCGATATGGGGTTCAAATTCACCACAACCGCAACGTTCCAATCGATCGCGTTCCACAAAAACCCACTCGCAAGATGATTTAAATGCCCATTAATTTACGGGAATTAAACATTAAATTCCTTCCATTTGACCTATAAATTAATGACAATGAGATTTAAAAATCATGTTATATTGTGAATTCTTGTGTGAATGTCATTTGGACACGGCTATTTAAAAATGTTAACCTTTTCTTAAGAAATGGATAGATGTTTAGATCTAGTAATTGAATGTTGTAATTAGCTACAATTAGGTAACTAACTAATTATATGCTTTAATTTCAGGTCATCCAAGGAAGTTTGTTTCATATTTGTTGAAGCATACAAACTATCCAGAAAAAGCAGCCTACCAGATGACTGGGAGAAATTTGGAGGCCAGCAGAGGAGGACAAAGGGCTTAATTAGGAAAGGGAAAATAGATTATGAAAGAAAACTGGCAGGGAACATAAAAACTGATGGCAAAAGTTTTTATGGATATGTGAAGAGAAAAAGATTAGTTAAAACAAATGTAGGTCCCTTACAGTCAGAAACAGGTGAATTGATCATGGGGAACAAGGACATGTCAGACCAATTGAATAACTACTTTGGTTCTGTCTTCACTAAGGAAGACAAATAATCTGCCGGAAACAGCAGGGGACTGGAGGTCAAATGAGATGGAGGAACTGAGTGAAATCCAGGTTAGCCGGGAAGTGGTGTTAGGTAAATTGAATGGATTAAAGGCCGATAAATCCCCAGGGCCAGATAGGCTGCATCCAAGAGTACTTAAGAAAGTAGCCCCAGAAATAGTGGATGCATTAGTGATAATTTTTCAAAACTCTTTAGATTCTGGAGTAATTCCTGAGGATTGGAGGGTAGCTAATGTAACCCCACTTTTTAAAAAGGGAGGGATAGAGAAAACGGGGAATTACAGACCAGTTAGTCTAACATCGGTAGTGGGGAAACTGCTAGAGTCAGTTATTAAAGATGGGATAGCAGCATATTTGGAAAGTAGTGAAATCATTGGACAAAGTCAGCATGGATTTATGAAAGGTAAATCATGTCTGATGAATCTTATAGAATTTTTCGGGGATGTAACTAGTAGAGTGGATAAGGGAGAACCAGTGGATGTGTTATATCTGGACTTTCAGAAGGCTTTCGACAAGGTCCCACATAAGAGATTAGTATACAAACTTAAAGCACACGGTATTGAGGGTTCAGTATTGATGTGGTTAGAGAACTGGCTGGCAGACAGGAAGCAATGAGTAGGAGTAAACGGGTCCTTTTCAGAATGGCAGGCAGTGACTAGTGGGGTACCGCAAAGCTCAGTGCTGGGTACCCAGCTATTTACAATGTATATTAATGATTTGGACGAGGGAATTGAATGCAACATCTCCAAGTTTGCGGATGACACTAAGCTGGGGGGCCGTGTTAGCTGTGAGGAGGATGCTAGGAGGCTGCAATGTGACTTAGATAGGCTGGTGAGTGGGCAAATGCATAGCAGATGCAGTATAATGTGGATAAATGTGAGGTTATTGTATTGTATATCTTTATTGTCATTTCCTGAGGAAACAAAAAAACGTTGCTCAACCAGTGTCCATTCAGTATGCATTAAAAATAAATAGAAATAAAAATACATATATCATGAACAAATTAACACTCTGCTAAACATCAACAGGCGTTCCGATTGGCAGCGGCACTACGTGGCTTTGCTGCAGTGTGTCCAGGTTGGTGGTTGGTGCGCGATTTGGTGGCAAAAACAGGAAAGTAGAATATTATCTGAATGGTGGCCGATTAAGAAAAGGGGAGATGCAACAAGACCTGGGTGTCATGGTACACCAGTCATTGAAAGTAGGCAAGCAGGTGCAGCAGGCAGTGAAGAAAGCGAATGGTATGTTAGCATTCATAGCAAAAGGATTTGAGTATAGGAGCCGGGAGGTTCTACTGCAGTTGTACAGGTTCTTGGTGAGACCACACCTGGAGTATTGCGTACAGTTTTGCTCTCCTAATCTGAGGAAGGATATTCTTGCCATAGAGAAGGTTCACCAGACTGATTCCTGGGATGTCAGGACTTTCATATGAAGAAAGACTGGATAGACTCGGCTTTGACTCGCTAGAATTTAGAAGATTGAGGGGGGATGAGTGTTAGCTGTGAGGAGGATGCTAGGAGGCTGCAGGGTGACTTGGATAGGCTGGGTGAGTGGGCAAATGTTTGGCAGATGCAGTATAATGTGGATAAATGTGAGGTTATCCATTTTGGTGGCAAAAAAGGGAAAGCAGACTATTATCTAAATGGTGGCCGATTGGGAAAGGGGGAGATGCAGCGAGACCTGGGTGTCATGGTACACCAGTCATTGAAAGTAGGCATGCAGGTGCAGCAGGCAGTAAAGAAGGCGAATGGTATGTTAGCTTTCATAGCAAAAGGATTTGAGTATAGGAGCAGAGAGGTTCTATTGCAGTTGTACAGGGTCTTGGTGAGACCACACCTGGAGTATTGCGTACAGTTTTGGTCTCCAAATCTGAGGAAGGACATTATTGCCATAGAGGGAGTGCAGAGACGGTTCACCAGACTGATTCCTGGGATGTCAGGACTGTCTTATGAAGAAAGACTGGATAGACTTGGTTTATACTCTCTAGAATTTAGGAGATTGAGAGGGGATCTTATAGAAACTTACAAATTCTTAAGGGGTTGGACAGGCTAGATGCAGGAAGATTGTTCCCGATGTTAGGGAAGTCCAGGACAAGGGGTCACAGCTTAAGGATAAAGGGGAAATCCTTTAAAACCGAGATGAGAAGAACTTTTTTTCACGCAGAGAGTGGTGAATCTCTGGAACTCTCTGCCACAGAGGGTAGTTGAGGCCAGTTCATTGGCTATATTTAAGAGGGAGTTAGATGTGGCCCTTGTGGCTAAGGGGATCAGGGGGTATGGAGAGAAGGCAGGTATGGGATACTGAGTTGGATGATCAGCCATGATCATATTGAATGGCGGTGCAGGCTCGAAGGGTCGAATGGCCTACTCCTGCACCTAATTTCTATGTTTCTATGATCTTATAGAAACTTACAAAATTCTTAAGAGGTTGGACAGGCTAGATGCAGGAAGATTGTTCCCGATGTTGGGGAAGTCCAGAACAAGGGGTCACAGTTTAAGGATAAGGGGGAAATCTTTTCGGACTGAGATGAGAATTTTTTTTTCACACAGAGAGTGGTGAATCTCTGGAATTCTCTGCCACAGAAGGTAGTTGAGGCCAGTTCATTGGCTATATTTAAGTTAGATGTGATCCCTGTGGCTAAAGGTATCAGGGGGTATGGAGAGAAGGCAGGTACAGGATACTGAGTTGGAAGATCAGCCATGATCATATTGAATGGAGGTGCAGGCTCGAAGGGCCGAATGGCCTACTCCTGCACCTATTTTCCATGTTTCAGAATGCTTCAATCTATTATAACTGAAAATTTCATTCAGTTCTCTTAAACTTTAAGAAGGTTATGGGCTTTTAAATGTCTTCGATCACGGCTTTTGAGTTAAATTAATGGAAAAGCAATAGGGAACAAGATGCTAATTTCCGAGTATGAAAATGGCCATAACTTTTTAAATACTGAAGATATGAAAGTGAATTCGGTATCAAATTAAACTTCTTTTTACACTTTATCTGATGGGATAAATCGCAGACTTTATTTTGTAAATCTCAAAATTTTGTAACATTGCTAGGAGAGGAGCCGAATTTGGGCAATCATGGCTGATGTATCTCTCCCTCCTAACCCCATTCTCTTGCCTTCTCCCCATAACCTGTGACATCTGTACTAATTAAGAATCTATCTATCTATCTATCTCTGCCGTAAAAAATATCCACTGACTTGGCCTCCTGTGGTAAAGCCGGGTTTATCCGTACTGTATCTCTGCGCTGACCTGTGGGAGGGGAGGGGAGGCAAGGGTTACTTGGGGGCAGAGTCACCGCTGGGCGGAGGCTGGGGCTGCCATCCGGGTACTGTGGAGCCCGGGCCGGCCGGGCGGGCGTGCGTTCGGCGGCGGCCATGGCCACGGATAGAGGGAGAGGGCGGGAGCCCGGCAGCGGCGGCCATGGCCACGGATAGAGGGCCGGCAACAGCGGCCATGGCCACGGATAGAGGGCCGGCAACAGCGGCCATGGCCACGGATAGAGGGCGGGCGGCCCGGCAGCAGCGGCCATGGCCACGGATAGAGGGCGGGAGCCCGGCAGCAGCGGCCATGGCCACGGATAGAGGGCCGGCGGCCCGGCAGCAGCGGCCATGGCCACGGATAGAGGGCCGGCGGCCCGAGCCGATGGATGGCTGAGGTGATGGCGGGCGCTCGCCGGGCGGTGTGTGAGAGGCGACAGCGATGGCGGGCGGTCTGACTGAGGTAAGTCCACGCCGCTTTCACTCTAAACAGATAAAGGTCGTCCTTTCAATCATCGCCGTCTTTAGCTCCGGTGCAAAACGGGCATCTTTCCCTTCCTCCTCCCCCTCAAATGTCAACATCTTTCTGTGGAGAAAAGTCGCCATTTTTTTGCGGGGCGGAAAGTTTCTGCCGACTCCGAGCGGCGCAGCGGCGATGGACATCTTGTAGCGTGTTTAATGTGAGAGGCGGGGGGGGGGGGGGGGGGGAGTGAGTGGGAACAGCGGGGGAGGGCGGGTTCGGGGCGACGCTGGAAGAGGGGAAGGAGAGGGGTCGGTGTTGGGCGTCACGCTCACCGACCTGGACAGGCAGCTCACAATCCAGCAGTATGAATATTGATTTATTTAATTCCAAGTACCCATTGCTGTCCCTCTCCCTCCCCCACCCATCCTAGTTCTCTGACTAGTTTCACTGCCCTTCTGATTAATTTTACTGTTTTCCTCCTTGTCAACCCCCCGAGCTAACAATGAACCATTCTTAGCAGCATCTGCGTTGGTCTGTCGTTTTCACACATTACCCTTCCTAGTCTCCCTCTCCCTGACTCAATCTGAAGAAGGGTCTCACCCATTCCTTCATTCCACAGATGCTGCCTGCCCCGTTGAGTTACTCCAGCATTGCGTGTCCATGGACGGTGTGCAACCTAACATGACGCCGGGAGTGTCACCCTGTCTGCTTTGTGATTGCTCCATTAACGTGTTTCGCCCTCGATACTGCCCCGGCACAGCGCCTATCTTGGCCCTCAGTTAGGTTGAGGCACAGGCCTTGAGCAATTGTTTGGCGCTTTACGAAGCGACAACTTTGGATTGTAAAGGAGAATAACAAGCACATGATTTAATTTAAGGTAGACACGAAATGCTGGACTAACACAGTGAGACAGGCAGCATCTCTGAAGAGAAGGAATGGGTGACGTTTCAGGTCGAGACCCTTCTGACAGTTAGAGAGGGAGACACAGATATGTTAGGTAAGATGTGAAAACGAGACATCAAAGTGAATGAGGATCAAGGAAAATGTATCATTGTTAGCTAGGGGAAGTGTCAACAAAGCATACAAAGAAAATTTAAACAAGCGGACAGTCAGACCGGTCGGAGAACCTAGGGATGGAGAGTGAAGGAAAGCCAGGGTCACTGGAAGTTAGAGGTCAATATACTGCTGTGGTGTAAGCTGCCGAAGCAAAATATGTTTGCACATGGTAGAATAAATAGCTACTTTATAATTAGAAATCTGGTAAGGGTTTTTTTTAAGTTGCCAATGTGCCATCCGCTAGGTTATTGATTGTAGTGATTGGTGGACAAGGTGAGAACAAAAAAAAAACCTGCTTCTCTTAATAAAGTACAAATCTGTATCTTTAGATAGTTACAGTGCCCGCCATAATGTTTGGGACAAAGACCCATCATTTATTTATTTGCCTCTGTACTCCACAATTTGAGATTTGTAATAGAAAAAAATCACAAGTGCACATAGTCAGATTTTATGAAAGGCCATTTTTATACATTTTGGTTTCACCACGAAAATATTACAGCTGTGTTTATACATAGTCACTCCATTTCTGGGCACCATAATGTTCTTATGCAGGTATAAGAAAGCATTCAGCACCTAGTCTTTCTTCCAGTCTTTCCATCACATTTGAACATTTTTATTGCTGTTTTATCAACATTAGGACCAAAGTTGTGCCAATGAAAGTCAAAGAAGCCATTATGAGACTTGAGATACAAGAATAAAACTGTTCGAGACACCAGCCAAACATTAGGCTTATCAAAATCAATTGTTTGGAACATCATTGAGAAGAAAGAGTGAGATTACTAATCACAAAGGGATTGGCAGGCCAAGGAACACTTCCACAGCTGATGACGGAAGAATTCTCTCGATAATAAAGAAAAATCCCCAAACGCCTGTCCGACAGATCAGAAACACTCTTCAGGTGTAGATTTGTCAATGATTACTGTCCGCAGAAGCCTTCATGAACAGAAATACAGAGGCTACACTGCAAGATGCAAACCACTTGTTAGTTGCAGGTTAGCTGCAAAAATAGGATGGCCAGATTACAGTTTGCCCAGATATACTTTAAAAAGCAACCACAGTTCTGGGTAAAAGGTCTTGTGGACAGATGAGACAAACTTATATCAGTGATGACAAGAGTAAAATATGGAGGAGAGAAGGAACTGCCCAAGATCCAAAGCATACATCTCATCTGTGAAACACGGTGGTGGGGGTGTTATGGCCTGGGCATGTATGGCTGCTGAAGGTACTGGCCCACTTATCTTCATTGATGACACAACTGCTGATGGTAGTAGCATAATGAATTCTGAAGTGTATAGACACATCCAATCTGCTCAAGTTCAAACAAATGCCTCAAAACTCATTGGCCGGCGGTTCATTCTACAGCAACACCATGATCCCCAACATACTGCTAAAGCAACAAAGGGTTTTTTCAAAGCTAAAAACGGGTCAATTCTTGTGGCTAAGTCAATCACTCAATCTGAACCCAATTGAGCATGCCTTTTATATCCTGAAGAGAAAACTGAAAGGGACTAGCCCCTAAAACAAGCATGCTAAAGATGGGTGCAATACAGGCCTGGCAGAGCAGAGAAGACACCCAGCAACCGGTGATGTCCATGTATCGCCGACTTCAAGTAGTCATTGCATGCAAAGGATATGCAACAAAATTCTAAACATAACTACTTTCATTTACATGACATTGCTGTGCCCCAAACATTATGGTGCCCTGAAATGGGGGGATATGTATAAACACCGCTGTAATTTCTACATGGTGAAACCAAAATGTATAAAACCACCCTTTAATAAAATCTGACAATGTGCACTTTAACCACATGTGATTTTTTTTTTTTTTCTCTCTATAACAAATCTCAAATTGTGGAGTACAGAGGAAAATAAATAAATGATGGGTCTTTTTCCCAAACATTATAGAGGGGCACTGCAATTACAAACTATATCCAGACCAGGTAGGTTTGGAATAACTGAAAACGGGTAGTATTTATGATTTTTTTTTTGCAGAAACTATGAATGTACCATTTTTTATTACTTTTATGTATCATTTAGAATTCTACTGTTAAGTAAAATTAGCATACTATGCCAGATTAATTAATTTTTATTAGAGCAGTTTATCAAAACCAAAAAAAAAGATCTCGCCAATAAATTGTCATATCGAAATGGAGATTAGCATTGAAACAAACACCTGGGACTAGCTTGGATGGGGCATCTAGGACTGCATGTATGTTGATCTGAAGGGCCTGCTTTCATCTTGTATGACTATCTCTATATAACTAAAAGTCTTCATCTTGTTTGTGCCCACGATGTGTCAATCTGGTTTTCCTATCACAGTATATCACTGAAAAATACCGGTGAAAACATCTTTTAATGTGATAATAAAGAACCTTTGATATTTCCCATTTCATTTTGATTTGTAGCAAGGTAATTACTATCTATCTCTATACTTATCAAACTCTGATCTGGATGTGTATTTATTTGTTTGTGTGTAATCACATCTTCACGAGAAAAATGACACGGTAACGGTAAAATGTTTACATATTCCGGTAGACATTTTTCCCCTGGAGACCAAAATTGTCATCTGAAAATTTCATGCTTTATTTCTACAGTTATTCATGAAAATGTTCAAAAATCTGACAAAACTATGAATTTAAAAACGGCTGTCTTTCGCTGATGATGTCACAATGGGTGTGCGTTCCTTCTTCCTCGCGCTGCGAGTATGTCACTCCCTCCCCCCTCCCCCCCCCCCCCCCCCCCCCCCTGGTTATTCAAAAGACACAGCCGGAGATGAAATCGGGTCATTGGCTGAAGAACAAAAGAACAAAGGTCATAGCTGAAGACTGCGGCGGCCCATCTCACGGTCCTTTGGTCGATGGTCGCACGCTCGCCGCCTCGCTCGGGTCGGCGCATGGTGGGGAGGTTGCTGCCGCTCTCTGCCTCTCTTGCTGCCCCTGCCCTCTGCCTGCCTCTGTCCTTGCTCTCTCTACCCCTCCCCCACTCTAGCCACACCTGCGAGTTGGGGGCTATGTGTGAGTGGATAGGGCGGGGGGTGGGGTAAAAGGAGCCAATGAATAATAATATAATATAATGGGGGTGGTTAGTGTGTGTGTGGGGTAGTTAGTGTGTGTGTGTGACGCCGCAGGACCCCCCACCCCGCGTTGAGGGGACGGGACCCAACCGGTCCCACTTGGTCTATCTAGTACATAACTTAAACTCTGATCTTGTGCTCTTCCGGATTGCGCGTTTTTTCTACTTGTGCAAAACGGTACGGAATAGCGCTACGATTTTTCGTCAGCTCACCGTTCTGTGCTGCGAGTGCACCAAGCTTCGTTCCGATCGGTAATATATTGTAAACGTTAGCGAGGTTTAAAATTCGTAAATATCGCACATGCGCAGATCTCTCCTGCCAGTCAGCGTCGTGCCAGACAGCGGATTGGTCTCCTCCTGTCACTCCCTGGGATGGTCCGCCCCTTCCTGCGCCATCGTGTCTCTACTGGAACTGAGGGACGCTGTGGGTGGGTGGCCGGTGGAGGTCTCCAACCAGACACAATTTTCCAAGCGGCCCGGCGTGGAGTCGGAGATGTCGCTAAATGGAGAGTGGAGAGTCTGATCCCGGCGGAGGAGAACGTCCAGCTCCCGCTGTGAGTCCCAAACGCACCGCCATCGCAACGCCCCACAGCTCCAGCCCCTTCCCCTCTGATCCACATCGCTGGCACCTTCCCCCCCCCCCCCCCCCCCCCCCCCATGGATCCCCCCTCTCCCCCATCTTTTCTCCGAGCTCTTCCCCCCCAACCCACCCACCCACCGGCGCGGCCGTAGCCGCTGGTGCCTCCGAGCCGCGGATCCGAGGCCTGGCCCTAAGGGCGCCGATGGCTGATGCTCCTGCGGGGCACGCAAGAAGGTAGAGGAGCCGCAACCAGGAGATCCAGGGGAGGTGAGGAGGGAGTGTGGGGGAGGAGGGGAGTAGGGAAGAGAGGTGTTATGGAGTTATGGAGGGAGTGACAGTGTATGGAAAAGGAGAGGTGAGGGAGGGATTGGGGAGGGTGGGAGGAGGCGGAAAAGAAGAGGGAGAGTGGGGGAAGTAGGAGGAGGAGCGGGGAGTGGGAGAGGTGGGGAATAGAGGGAGAGTAGGGGAGGTGAGGAGGGATAGTGGGGGGATAAGGCGAGGTGGGGATAGGAGGGAGTGAGTGTTGCCTGGGATTACACCAACTGCGGCCTGCGGACTTACCATCAAGGGCACGCAGTCTCGGGAGAGGCTAGTCAGGAGCTCCAACGGCGCAGAGACTCGACCAACCCCGACCCGGGGTCCAGTCGCCGGCGCGGGAGAACTGACACCCCCCGATACAGGAACTGATCGCCCTGATGCAGAGGGCCCGACCGCCAGCTACGGGAGTCAAGATCGCCCTGTCAACGGAAGGCTCGAGGCCCCGGACCGCGGGAGAGAAAAGAAGGGAAGAGATTTGAACTTTTTTTCGCCTTCCATCACAGTGAGGAATGTCGAGTCACTGTGGTGGATATTTATGTTAAAATGCATTTTGTGTGTTCCTTTTCTTTTTATTTGTATGACTGACTTGGCAAATTAAATTCCTCGTATGTTGCAAAACATACTTGGCTATAAAGTATTATTGGGATTCTGTGATTAGCTATTGACTTTGTTACTGTTTGCCTGCTACTGTTGATTATGCCGTATCCATTTAGTAGGTTTGGTTATATTGTGCTATGGTAAATTATTAAAGTCACCAAATTGTACACTAGAAATAGACATTTTAAGTGTATGTTATTTAGTGAAATAAATGTGGGGACTTGGTGGGGTTGAAATTAATTTGCCTGAATCTCTCGCATTTCTCCTCCCACCTTTACTCCTTTCAATTCTTCTCATTCCCACTCTGGCTCCGATAGGGTAGTTGTCTATAATGTTTTTGTGTTCTAAATTTATTATACTCTGCACTTGGCTTATGCCAGTGTATTGTTCATTATTTGTGGAAAGCTTTACTGTTATTCATTGTATTTATGTATAGTATAAACTAATCTGGTTTGATGGCATGCAAAACAAAGCTTTTCACTGTGCCTGACAATAAATGGCAATAATAACCCTAAACCTAAATTTTTAATGAGCTATTTGGGTCAGAATTCATAATTGTATATTCTACAATAATAGCACAGTTTGAGAGATTTAATGATTTGTTTTTGCAACTCATTGATAAGGATTTGATATTAATTGGTTATCTAATTTTATATGCTACCAAGAAAAATGTCGACACAACTGATGGAAATTTAAGATCCTGCAGCCATTATTTAACGGTTGCTTTCTTGCCAAAAATCTGACATAAACACTTTAATTCCTCTTCCCATTCCCACACTGCCCTTTCTGTCCTGGGCCGCCTCCATGGTCAGAGTGAGGCGAAACGCAAATTGAAGGAACAGCATCTCATATTTCACTTGGGCAGCTTACAGCCCAGCGGCATGAATATTGATTTCTCTCACTTCAAATAACCCTGGCATTCCCTATCTCTCTACCCCTCCCCCACCCAAGTCACCCCAGCTTCTCGTTTTCACCCAACAAACAGCTAACAAGGGCATGTTTCCTTTATCATCGTTACATTTTTAAATATCTTTCATTCATTGTTCTTTATCTCTCCACATCATCGTCCATATCTCTCGTTTCCTTTTCCCCTGACTAGTTTGAAGAAGGGTCTCGACCCGAAACGTCACCCATTCCTTCTCTCCGGAGATGCTGCCTGTCCCGTTGAGTTTTTGTGTCTATCTTCAATTGAATTCTCCTGGCAGATAGCTGCTTTCCTACAATATACACTACTTTTAATATAACTAGCATGCACAGTTATACCTGGCTTGTGCACAAATACATATAACAGTGTCCAGTTGACAATGTTTTGCATGGTAAGCTGCTGTGGAAGGTTAAATTCCATGGTATTCAGGTAGAGACAGTTGGCAGTAGCAAAGACACACTTATAGCTGTTAAAAATACCTATATTTGAAATGAATGTTGGAAAAACTTTGTTATTATAAATCTGAAACCGAGGGTGGGGAACCTGCGGCCTTCTAGGCCATTAAGTGCAGCCTTTTGAATGAATCCAAATTTTGTAGAACAAATCCTTTTATTTTTATTAATGGTGTTGTTAGTTTTTTATTATTTTTATTTTAATCTTAAAATGAACGTATTTAAAATACCAAAGAGTAAAAGAAGATTCAACAAAATAATCCTCCCCGACTGACAGCCACAATTAAATCATTAGTAAGTCATGAGGGCTATTTTAACAAAGTAATGTACATTTTGAACTATATCTAATTGAAGTTTCTTGGAAGCGGCCTTGTTAGATTACAGCTAACAATGCGGCATTCCAACATGAAAAGGTTCCCCACCCCTGCTCTAGCCCCTAAGGTCATTTCCGCCTTTGTCATAATTGTTTCTATAGTGCGATTTCCTATAACGCTAGGTTTCTTAGGAATGCAACTATTGCATAATAGCAAAAGTACCTGTGTCTTAAATTTCCCTTAATTTAGATTGTCAATGTTTAGTTTAAATTCAGCAGTATAAGATAAATAGTTTTATCTTTGAATTAAACAGATCAATAAAGGAGTCAGTTTTTTTAATCTCACACTTAATTGGTGCACAAATTATTGTGGATAAAATGTAATTATTGTGTTGAATCATGCACAATTTTAATTTCCATGAGTTTATATTCACCAGAAGACCTTAAAATTTAGGGATACAGTGTGGAAACACCCTTCGGCCCACGAAGTCCGCACCAACCAGCGATCATGCCGCACACTAGCACTATCCTACACACTAGGGACAATTTACACTTTATAGAAGCCAAGTAACCTACAAAAATGTATGTATTCGAAGCGCAGGAGGAAACCGGAGCACTCGGAGAAAACCCACACGGTCACAGGGAGAACGTACAAACTCCATACAGGCAGTACAGTTGGGAAAGAACCCAGGTCTCTGGCGTTGTAAGGCAGCAACTTGACCACTGTGCCATTATAACGCACCAAACAAGAAGTAGTAAAAATTGTGTTCGGCTTTCAGATAATTCTCTGCGTGCATTATTTGTGTATTTTGTTTAGAACTGTTTCTGAAACTGGAGCAGAATATCAAATGTGACTTTCAGAATGTTTGTGTTAGGAGGGTGAAGTAGCAAGAATATAAGAAACAAATTTGTAACCACATGGATTCCCAATATTTCTAAGTCCTGCCTGGAATATTTTTCCTCATTTTAGTCCTGAAAGACTGACCCTTTATTATGAGATATTTCCTGCACCATCCCCACCCATTCCCAGTTATACTTTCTTCAGCTGGAGCAAACAGTGTCTCAACATCCACCCTCCAACATTATCATACATTTCTTTTGAGACCACTTTTTGCCCTTAAAGGCTCGTCCCTTCATCCCAGGAAGTTAATCTGGGTTCTCTTGTGCTGACATGAAGACCAAGGGTATATGGTTTTCCAAATAGGTGTAACAAAGCACAGTGCAAGCGCAACAAAGTTTCCTTACTTTTGAGCTACAACCCCGTTATACACAAATAACCAACACATGACTTGTCATACCAATTGCTTACTACACCTTGTATATTGTATCTTATTTAAGAGCATCAAAATTTAAGAGTATCTTGTCATTTATATGATTTTATTTGCCTATTAAATGCATGATTTTACGTTCCCCATTTTTTGCTAATTGT
The DNA here is from genome assembly GCF_028641065.1 of Leucoraja erinaceus. NCBI lineage: Eukaryota > Metazoa > Chordata > Chondrichthyes > Rajiformes > Rajidae > Leucoraja > Leucoraja erinaceus. The sequence goes on from NC_073392.1 coordinate 36,493,481, forward strand.
CGCCTGGGTCATATACTTGACTGCTATATTCCAATGCACATTATAGTGCTAGGTTGTAATATTCATTAAGATGTGATGTTTTCATCTTGTAAACTGAAACATCTCTTTAAAATATGTAATTAATGCTGTAAGTAAATTTTTATAAATGTAAATATATACATGTGTATGTACATAAATGTATATATGATTTGGCAGGTTCTTTTGATTTCAACTCTCATGACTAGAACCAGGATTTTGCCATGTGCCTTTTTTGATTATTTCACCAGGATAATGCTTTTTTCTCGATCGAGTGCCTAAACCAGCCTTTTTTTGCCATTCTGCTAAAAGGTTGTGCTATTTTCTGTAGTTGTACTGTGATTACAATGACGTTTCCTATGTTAACACGTTAATATTAATATTATTATTAACGTGTTAACATAATATAACTTACAAGAAAACTTCCACCACCGGGGCAAAACGGGGGGCGCCACCGTCGTTCATTCGTTCGTGCCGCTTCCCGCTGGTTCAGTTTTCTCCAAGATCTATTTAAGAAAGAACTGCAGATGCTGGAAAAATCAAAGGTAGACAAAAAAACGCTGGAGAAACAGCGGGTGAGGCAGCATTTATGGAGAGAAGGAATAGGCAACGTTTCGGGTCGAGACTTCTTCAGACTGATGTGTGTGGGGGGTGGGCTGGGGGGGCGGGAAAAAGAAAGGAAGAGGCAAAGACATTTGGACTAGAAGGAGAGCTGGGAGGGAGAAGACCAGGGCTATCTAAAATTAGAGAAGTCAATGTTGATACCATTGGGGTGTAGATTATCTAAGCAAAATACCCACGCTTGTCTCCTCACTACATTTACTGCTGGCACCAGTTGCAAATCTGAGTTTTCGAGTGATCTGTGCAAGGCATTCATTGATGCTGGAATTCCACTGTGGAAATTGGAAAACAAATCTCTCAGAGGTTTTTTAGAGAAATACACAGAGGAACATATACCAAGCGAGTCATTATGGAAAAATTATGTTGACACCAACTTCAACATTCTTGTGCAGAAAATTAGAGATTAAGTTGCATGCAACAAAATATGGATCGCAATAGGCGAGACAACCGATGCTGTGGGGAGATATGTTGCCAATGTGGTCATCGGTACACTGGAGGCAGGTCAACCATCAAAGGAGTATTTGTTGACATCGGAAGTATTGGAGAAGTCAAACAGCTCAACTATTGTTCAGTTGTTTACATATTCATTTGTTGTACTTTGGCCAGAAGGTATAAAACACGAGAATGTACTTCTGTTTGTGACATATAGTTTTATTCCCCAAAATGTTGCATTTGACATGCTTAGCTCAAAACCTTCATAAAATTGCCAAGCAAAGACGTAGCTTGTTTCCAAATGTCGATCGCCTAGGCAATGGCAAGAAAGTCGTACCTTGTTCTGGTCGCCGCTGGATTTTCAACATGATGAAAATTTTCGGCGACCTGCAACGACCTATGACGTCGCCGAAAAAGTCGCGTTAGTGGGACAGGCCCTTTATATTATTATTTTTAAAACCATATTTTGGTGGTGGAAATAAATACCTTTTTTGTCAATAAATGCCTTTTTTGTAATTTTATTTTGCTTTTGCCTGCCTATTTCAGAGACTTTTAGTGCCTAAACATCCTGGCTCTACTCATGATTGTTCCCTTCATCCCTGTTTGAATCCCCTGTCCAGCTATTTCCATGTATACTGAACTATATTGGTTTGCAAACTACATGTTTGTTACAAAAAAAAATCACCTTTTTTCTAAACTTCTGTGCACATGTGCACATATCTTCCCCAAGCCTTCCTGCCATTGACCATGCTACATTTTCATAACATTTGTCATATTTTGCATCAACCTTCAGGTGCTGAGACCCAACTTCTACGAATTCTCTCACTAAACATCTGTGACTTTCTTCCTCCAATCATTGCATGGCCACGCATCTTAATATTGTGTGTTACACGTGAGATAGATTTTATTTGAAAATGTTTGTGTTCCACTTGTGTCAAAATACATGAAAGTTAACATTTCAAAGCAAATTCATCTTTAATATGTAATATAGGTTTATTGGACATTAATATGCTTTGGACATATATGCCAGGTAAAATGACTTGGTTCCCTTGGAGAATTTACATTTATTGGCATTTATTTGCGATGTTTTCTTTCCTGTGTCATTGTGGTGAGGGCGCCAGTTTGCATTAAGTTGGTAGTAAAATATATGGCAAGATTATCTAGTGCTTTATAAAAGGTTATTTTATTCCTTGAAGGCTTAAAGTTTGCTTATATATATATGTGGAGGTTCCAAATAAAAAAATGTGCTTCAAAGGTATTTGCTGGAAAAAACGTTAAAATTCTGTTTTATATGAGTATTTATTCCTTAATTGCATTTTGCAGTGAAAAACTGATTTTCTGGGAGATCTAGGAAAATTATTACATAATTATCAAATTTAAAAATAATCTGGAGAAGGTAAGAGATAGTGAAATTAACTATAAAATTTGTCGATTTAAAATGACTTAATGAAATTTTAATTTTGCATTAGTTGATGTAGGTGCACATTGAAATCAATGTTCATTTATTTCCAGAATTATTCCTGATATAGGCGATTCAGGTGCATTCAGGGAAGGAACTGCTTGTCTCATTACTTGCCAATAACCTAGAGGAAATCATTAAGAAACTGAAAAATTAATTTTGGTCTTGCAATGCTTTAAAATATTTATAGAAACAGTACAATGAAGAAATTCTCTCAACCGCGTGCATACAGTTTCACAGTGGTGTTGCTGCTGTCAACTGGTACCTTTCTGTTTGTGCCGCTTTAAAAAAAATTTGCAGCTCCATATTTGCAATAGTCATTCATAGTGTCATTTTAGCTCCAGTTAACAATTATTTGAATATAGTGGAGCTGAAAGTGATTACAATGATACGACTTAAAACTGAAGTACTGCCAATTTGTGCTTCATGGGTCTTTGCTATGGAAGAGTGTCTGCGAGTTCATTTGGAAAATAATTAAATAACTTGAAATGTTTGTTTGAAAATAAAACATTTTTGTTGCTGACTGCTTCTCCAATTCTTAGTTCTGCTGGGTTTTTGTTGTGTTACATGGTTAGTCAGCAAGGTGGTTTTGCAGCTAAAGATGGGAATGGTAGTCTCAAAAGTAATAGCAACCTGTAACAGGATTCTGAATTTTTTTTTATGTCATGGGCCCAGGATTTAGTCAGGTACAGTAACTATAATTTTTCTAATTCAAAAATAATATGATTAATGCTGATTTCTGTAAATTCAGACATTTGCAGTCAATGGAATTAATGTATAGTTTGCACAGTCAACAGTGTGGATTGTGGCAGCTTTTTACTGTTAATCATTAATATTTTTAACTTGAAATATGTTCATTTATATGTATTCATTAAAATGGAAAATATTTATTTATTACAGTTGGGCTACAAGCTATGCACATTAAAACTGCCATATTAGTTACAGTAGTTGGATTCTTGTAATGATTTTTATCATTTAATTAGAACAAAAGCAAGCTAAATATTTTTTTACACAAAAGTGAATTGCAGTGGCTGACTGTTGATTCCTTTTCTCATTCCAGCTTCCACTAAAATGCTAAACTGAGGAAGGCCCTGTGCCAGTTCCTTGCAACGGTTCACGTTTTTGTGTTGCTGCCAGTGTATTTCTAATTTGTATCCATTTGGGCGTTGCTCATGCCAAGTACTTGCTCCCATCTGTGCTCAGTACTAAAACAAATTCTTTGGAGTAGGTTATTGGCAGAGGGGTGCAAAGAGTGCATATGAGCGAGACTGGGATAGAAGCCAAGCTGCGACCAAACAATAAATAGACTATTTAGTAAATTTCATTGTTTGTATGTCAGCATGAAAGCAAATATTAATGTAAGAAGGCACAAAATATCTGATGACTTGGTGCTTTTTATAAATTTTGAAATTTGTATATGCATCCACATTGGATGTGGAACAACATGCGCCCTTTTGAATATTAATGCAAATGAATTCGAGGCTAGTTTTGTAAAGACGTTTGCATGCATCAGAAGTGCTGTCTGTCTGTTCATCAAAGCTTGTTGTTTGAAGAATTGTATGTTTTGTTTGCAAAGATATCATATTGGAATTGTATTTATTCAAATTTTGTCTGTACCTGTGAAATATTTAATGTAAACCAGTGGAAAAGCTGATTTTTCTTAACAATTTTAACATCTACTCCATCTCCCTTTTTTTTACAGTCAGTTTTCCACAAAAGAAGCTTACAGCTTCACTTTTTGTTCTACAGAGTGAATCATGCCAAGGAAAGGATCCCCTGTCCCTATTTGGCTTGCGTTTGAAGTGCGGCAAGTATCCAGATTTTGGCAGTAAACATTCAGCGTCATGTTACGATTTTTCCGTTTTTAGTGAGTCGCTTTGTTTTCTGAACCAAGGGTGTGAAAAATACGTGTTTTTGGATGTTTGATTTTAGATATTATAACTTAAATTGCTAAATGTTTTGAATTTCATAAGGGGAAATAATAACAAAGCCAGTGACATGCTAATGAGGACTTTAAAAAAATTGCTGACTGAATGTTTTTACAATTCAAATTAATAAGGTTACTTAAAATAGAGTAACTGTCAAGACTTAAAATAACAAAGTCATTTGTTATTCAGATGGCTGTATATATTAAAAAAAAATGGCGAGTGAATGGTTGTGATCTATCCAGGGACAATACTGCAATGCAGATGTGCATTTGAAAATACTAATACCACGTTCTTAATGCTCAGATATTCAAAAATTTTAATTTAAACTTTTAAAATGAAAGCCATATTGAAGTTAAAACCATATTGAACAGCATATGAATTAGAAGTAGAGGAGACTTGAAAACTGCACGCAAAACAAACATGGCTGTTCATTGACATGACTGATCTTGCACAATGTTAATCTGCCAGCTTTTATTCTAAATTGTATTAGTTTCTGCACGGATCCTTTTCGCTAAACTCTCAGTTAATTTTACAAATACAATTTATGGAATCTAAATATAAATTAGTTTGCATTGCTTGCCCTTAATATGTTATACTTTTACCTGTTTTTGTGATTTTATCACTTTAAAAGATAAAAACTACAGTTTGAGGTGGAATTGTGTTTAATCAACTGTTTTTGATATATTTCCCCACATAAATCAATTTATTTAAGAATCGTGAAAAGGCTCAGCCAGTAAGGTAATGTATTATTTCTCTTATTCAATGAAAGAGGGCTTCTTCTTTATAGATCTTCATTGACCATGTAGTTTTGTGTAAAAATGTATCGACTTCATACAGTGCTCTCCGTAATGTTAGGGACAAAGACCCATCATTTATTTATTCGCCTCTGTACTCCACAATTTGAGATTTGTAATAGAAAAAATTACATGTGGTTAACAGAGCTGCCAAGTAGTACGGATTTTCCGTATTTTGTACGGAAATGTGAAAAGAAAACTGATGTACGATTTTGTGTTGTTAAATACGGAGTTCAATTCGGTCCGAAGAAGGGTCTCGAGGAGAAACGTCACCTATTCCTTCTCCCCGGAGTTGCTGCCTGTCCCGCTCCAGGTTTAAACAAAGCACTGTCAGTTTAACGCATGGGAATTTAAACGAAGAGCTGTCGGCTATAGCGCTGTGGGTTCTTAATATAGCGCTTCCGGCTGGATCGCTATGGGCTTTACACATAGCGCTATGGGTCACAGACTGTTCAGGAAAATTCTCGTATAACAATGAGTCTTTGGAATTCTCTTTGAGCCTTTGATTTTTTTTCAGGCAGTGGTAGAGTTCTGGATAAGCCTAGTGGTGAAAGGTTACCAGTGGGATTACAGTTACGTTGGGATTGGCCTTGATTTTACAGAATGGTGGGTGTGCTCAAGATGGAGAGGGGAGGGAGAGAGGGAGGGAATAAGAGGGAGAAAAAAAGGAGAGGGAGTTTGAGAGAGGGGGGGAGGGAGGGAGAGGAAGGGGAGAGAAGAAGGAGGGAGGGAGAGGGAGGCTTCCAAAATGACCTCTACATCATCATCTGGTGCTACAACCAGGAAGCAACCATTCAAACAGCAGTATACAAAGAGATGGCAATGAATGATGCACTGTCAAGTAGGGTGCGTAGAAGATATGTCAATTGGTAGCTAGGTTATCCATGCTTGTACTCTTACATGGGTATGACCGCACATAAACAACATTTTTTTCAGCAAAATGGCACCGTGTAAAAATACAGATGGCCTCGGCAAAATACTGATTTTCAGGTACTAGAACACTGAAATGTACTGACAAAACTTGGCAGTTCTGGGTTAAAGCTCACATTGTCAGATTTTAATAAAGACTTGGCTATCCCTCAGTACAGAGTCTGTAAAAGGACAGCACCGCTGTGGACAGCGGGGGGAGAGTTCCTTCCACAGTGTGGGGAGTCTGACCCAGGTCAGCACAGCTGGGCCGCCAGGGGTATAGTTGCGGGGAGGGCAGGAGTGTTGAGAAGGAGGGGGTCGAGGATCATGCCAGCAACTCAGTAATGCAGGTGGCTGCGAGCAGCCGCCGGGACCGGACAGCGGAACTGCAGCTGGTCCTGGGGCTCGCAGGTGACCTGGGAACTGCAGCTAGTCTTGGGGTTTGCAGGCGACTTGTGAACTGCAGCTAGCCCAGGGATTTGCAGAGGACCTGGGCGCTAATGCCAGTCCCAGGACAGGCGATCTGGGAACTGCAGTTAATCCCGGGACTAACAAGCGACTTGGTAACTGCAGCTAGTCCTGGGGCTCGCAGGCGACCTGGAATCTGCAGAAAACTCCTGATCCTGTCTACACAACTAAACCAAACCCTTGAACCTTTTTTCTAAAGTTTGAAACTCAAAATGGGGGTGCGTCTTCAACGCAGGTGCATCTTCATTGCTGGGAAATACAGTACTTCTTGGCAAACTAACCTGGCCATCCTAGATTGGAGGCTTACCTGTGGTTTGCATCTTGCAGTGTTGTCTCTGTATTTCTGTTCATGAAGTCTTCTGCAGACTGTCATTGACAAATCCACACCTGTCTCCTGAAGAGTTTCTGATCTGTCGGACAGGTGTTTAGGGATTTTTCTTTATTATATAGAGATAATTCTTCTGTCATCAGCTGTGGATGTCTTCCTTGGCCTGCCAGTCCCTTTGCGATTAGTAAGCTCACCAGTGCTCTCTTTCTTCTTAATGATGCGCCAAACAGTTGATTTTGGTAAGCCTAAGGTTTGGCTCTTAATGATGTCTAACAGTTGTATTCTTGTTTCTCAGTCTCATAATGGCTTCTTTGACTTTCATTGGCACAACTTGGTCCTCATGTTGATAAACAGCAATAAACATTTCCAACGATAATGGAAAGACTGGAGGAAAGACTAGATGCTGAGAGCTCTCTTATACCTACATTAAGGAGGCAATTAAACACACCTGCGCAATTACAAACACATGTGAAGCCATGTGTCCCAAACATTATGGTGCCCTTAAATGGGGGGGACTGTATAAACAGGGCTGTAATTTCTACATGGTGAAACCAAAATGGCCTTTAATAAAATCTGACAATGTGCACTTTAACCACATTCTCAAATAGTGGAGTACAGAGGCAAATAAATAAATTATGGGCCTTTGTCCCAAACATTATGAAGGGCACTGTATATTTCCTTGAAGAAGTTCCTTGTGTTTTCTTGAAAATATTAGTACTGAAGTTTGACTTCTTGGGTGCTAATTGTCTTCCATGCATTTGCAACTTAGCTATTTAGTTATGTTAGGTACCCACTTTCCAATTTAATTATTTTTTGTTACCTGTATTAATGAGATGGTGTTATGTTATTTGTTTTCTGTTAAAATGCAAAGTTTGTTAATGTACTGCAAAAAGTAGGTGCCTGGTTGGTAATGAATTGTTACCATGGTTTTATGGAAAACACCTTTAAGTTAATATTTTACAATTGCCTTTCAAGTTCAATAATAATTGAAAACACGACAAACGTTGATTACAGTAGCTTCTACATCTTGAGTGCCTCACTGACTGGAGTGAAATCATGCTATTGTCAGATCTTCATGGGTAAGGTGATAACGTAAATGTGTAGGACGGATCTGCCGACGCTGGTATAAACTGAAGATAGACACAAAATGCTGGAGTAACTCGGGGACAGGCAGCATCTCTGGAGAGAAGGAATGGGTGATTTTTCGGGTCAAGACTTCTTCGGACTAGAGTCGGGAAACGAGAGCCAAGTGATAACTTAAATGATCTATACTTAAATGGTGGTAATTTGCCGGGAGTCTAGTCGGGTTAGTTTAATTTTAATACAAAAATATCTAACCTAATTAGCATTACAATAGATTAAAATGCCTCAAAACTTTTTTTATGTTGGAATATTTTATGTACACAACTTTAAATTTCCAACATAAAAAAAGTTTTGAGACATTTGTAGTTAGTTATCAGTTTTAGTTAAGATTGCACAATAAGACTTACTCCTTTCTGTTTTAGCATGCAATACAAACACTAGCATGGGGATTTTGAAAAAAAATATTTGTATGTTTTGGCAAAGTTTTATACTTAATTTGGCTAGTGAATAATGTTTTTGGTGCTTTCATTTCAAAGCATATTATGGTAAGTATTTTGCCGTAATTGTTAAATTTAATTATACTTTTAGGCAAAATAACTAAACAATTACAACCTTTTACTGTGATTGTGAACTATTTCCAATATTCATGTTTCCAGCATCCATTGATTATCCATTATGCCCAGGTTAATAAGCAGTGTATAATCAATTCCCTAGCTTCATGTAATCGATCATAGCAAATAATCATGTTGCTTTGCTACATTTTTGTATGTGTATTTAACTAGAATTATGCAAATATGTCTAATTTAACTATACATGTTCAAATTAGATTTTTCTGATTATGGCACGTATAAATAATTTTACCTGCCACCTCGCAGTATTGTATTAAAATAATGCATCAGAAGTAGAATTTGCACTTTGCGATGAGGTAGTAGGTTGTATAGTTTTAGGGTCACACCCACACTGGGAGATAACTATACAATCTACTGTCTTTCACAAGGCAGCAGAATATCTTCGTGTTATTCAGTAGACGTTGGTAGATAACATCATTTGAGAGAGTATGGCTTACAGGATTGTTCACCAGTCTCATGAGGTACTTATTCCAAGCAATTACAAAGTTCCTTGGGTTTAAATTTCATGCCAAGTGTTCATTGTGGATTTAAAAAAATAAATTAATACAAAATTATTAATAATTATAATCTTTAATGTTTGAATGCAATACAATTCTTTGTATATTGTAACAATCCTTGATTTCAACTAATAACATTTTCACAAACATATTTTTGATGACTATTTATCCAAAGGGTACTTTTGGGGTTTTGAGGCTTTGGTAAAGAAAAAGGAGGCATGGGGCAGGCAGCTGGGATCGAGTGTATCCCTGGAGTTTCGGGAACTGGGGAGCATGCTAAAGAAGGAAATCAGGAAAGCAAAAAGGGTAAAGATAATTTGAAGGAAAATCCAAGGAGATGTTATGTATAGTAAGAGAAAAGGGGTAACCAGTTAGAGAATAGGGATTCAAAGCGGTCATCTCTTTGGTGGTGGAGGTAGAGAAGTTCCTCAATGCGTATTCCTCTTCTGTTTTGACTGTGGAGAAAGACATGAAGACTGGGGAACTTGGGGCAGTGAATGGAAGTGTCTTGATGGCAGTCGGTAGTATAGCTGCTGACGGTCCTAACGCATATGAAGGTAGACAACTTTGCCAGGCCTGATTTGATATACCCAAGGACACTGTGGGGAGCTAGAGAAGAAATTGCAGGTACCCTGGCTGAGATATACAAGACATCATTAAATATGAGTGAAATGCCAGAAGACTGAAGAGTGTCAAATGCATTTAAGAAGGGTTACAAGAAAAAGCCTGGGAACTATAGGCCAATGGGACTAACATCTGTGATTGGAAAGTTACTAAAGAATATTCTGAGGGATAAGATATATATACATTTAGATAGACAAGGGGTGATTAGGGATAGTCAGCACGGTTTTGTACATGGGTGATCGTGTCTCTTAAATCTGATTGAATTTTTGAAGATGTAGCCAAAAAGGTGGTTGAGGACAGAGCTGGAGACATTATCTTTATGGATTGCAGTAAGGCATTTGACAAGGTTCCGCATGGTTGGCTGCTCTGGAAGGGCAGATTACATGATCCAGGGAGAGCCTGCTACCTGGATAGAAAATTGGCTTCATGGATGGGCGCAGATGGTGATGGGGGAATAGTTGTTTTTCAGACAAGAGGCTTATGACTAGTGGTGTGCCTCAAGGATTGGTGCTGGGCCCATTTTTGTTTGTGGTTGAGATCAATGATTTGGAAGATAACAAAAGGTATGATTAGTAAGTTTGCAGATGACACTAAAGTGGGTGGTATTGTAGATAGTGAAGATGGTTATCAAAGCAGGATCTTGAGCAGTTGGGCAAGTGTACAGATACATGGATAATGGTGAGGTGTTGCATTTTGTGAAGTCTAACCAGGGCAGGACCTTCACAATATATGGCAGGGCGCTGAAGAGTGTCGTATAGCAGAAGGATCTAGGAGTGCAGGTACATAGTTCCTCTAAAGTGTCATTGCAGGAAGATAAGGTGGTCAAGAAGGCTTTCAGTACATTGGCCTTCATCATTCAGGATTTGGAGTATAGAACTTAGGATGTTATGTTACAGCTATACAAGAATCAAGAACTCGAGGACAAAGGTTTAAGGTGTAAGGGAAAGATTTGATAGGAGGAACAGAAGGTTGTGGATGCATGGAATGAACTGCCAGAGAAGGTAATTGAACCGAGACTATTACATTTAAAAAAACATTTGGACAGGTATATGGATAGGAAAGATTTAGAGAGATAGGAGTCGTGTAGATGAGGCACGCTGGTCGGCATGGGCAAGTTGGGCCGACGTTTCCGTATGGATTGACTCTATGACCATAAACCTGTGAAAACTATACCAAATTTGTTGTTTGCCCATGTCTGTGAGATGTCTGGGGGGAGAGAGCGGGAGGGGGAGGGGAGGAGAGGTGGAAGAGGGACAGAGGGGTAGGGAAGGAGTGGGGGTTGAGAGGGGAGGGAGAGGGGAGGGGGAGGGAGGGGGGTGGGGTAAGTGGGAGAGAAGTGGAAGAGTGGGGAGGGGAGGGGGAGTGGTGGAAGAGGGGTAGGGGGAATGGGGCGGAGGGAGAGAGGGAAGTGGGGGGTGGGGGTGGGAGGAGGAGAGGAAGAGGGGCGAGGAGAGGGAGATGGGGAGGAGAGAGGGAGATGGGGAGAGAGGGAGGGGGAGAGAGAGGTGTGGGGGGGGGGGGGGGAGATGGGGTACAACCTCAAGTTTAAATTCCATTTGGAATATTTTGGAGGACCAAGAAACCAAGACTATTTTTATATGGTTTTTATTGTTTGAAGCCGCTTTAATTTTCATTTACATTGAATATTGATTTGTCTTCTCATTTATACCTTTAGAATGCATTTGGATGACTTGGCACATGTTGGCTTGCTCAGTGAATTATCCATCTAACACTGCAGCTGCTCTGATTAGAAAAGTTAACAGATCCCAGCACATTTCTAATCCAACCCTATTTATCTACCTCTGTCAAGATGGTGGTGTAAATATTACCGTTGGCTTCAATACTGCTTGGTTTGAGTGAATGAGCAGGGAAATGACCTGCCACTGATCAGTGAGTCCTGCTTTGGAAAACGGATAATGGAAAGATAAGATCAGACCTCATTGGTAGGCCAACCTAGTTGAACAGTCTATTGCTAAGACTCACACAAACATTTGCGCATATGGTGGTGCTGCGGTAGAGTTGCTGCCTTACAGCATCAGAACCTTCTCCTATGACCGCGTGGGTTTTCTCCTGGTGTTCCAGCTTCCTCCCACATTCCAAGGATGTGAAGGCTCGTATGTTAATTGACTTCTGTGAATTGTCCCCAGTGTGTAGGATAGAACTAGTGTACACGTGATCATGGGCCAAAGTGCCTTTTTCCATGCTGTATCGCTAAACTAAAATATCAGATCATTTTTATTTGTAAGTTTTTACATCAATGATGTGGATGCTTCAGTAGAGAGATAACAAATGTGCTTGGAAATGCAGGGAAAGTATTTTTGCCTTGTTAATAATGGCTCTAGAATTGTTAAATCATTAATTTTATTTAAATCTGATTTGATGGCAGCAAACATTTAATTTTGAAGAAAATAAGGATATCCTACAGGCAACAATGATAATTTCACTATGTGACATTTATGTTAAAATATTTAATTAACTTTCCATCGCAGAAAAGATGAACATGATGGATGTGGAATATATGGTGAGCTCCTGGGTAGAGGTAGTAGGTTGCATAGTTTGTGGACAGAGATTTTGGCCCAAAGGAGATAACTATACAACTTGCTGCCTTTCCTAGGGCATCATACAAACTACCACAAATGAGCATCTTAACCTTCTACAGATCAACACATGATTACTTTATAAAGCTGATGTTGGATTCATGTAAATAACACAGCATTTATAATAGTTTTCTGATTTTGCTAAATTGATTAATTACTCCTTCACCAAATATTGATGGTAGGAAATTATATGTACAACATTTGAAAATATTTTATTTTGTCTAGGTGCTTGTAAATTTTAATAAACTTTTCGTGCAAAATTTGATTATTTTGTAAAGTATGGTGTATTTACATTAGCAATGTTTCAGTTGAACTGGGTTGCTTAACTCGCAGAAATGTATTTTATGCTTGTTTGGAAGAACGCAGTTAAAAATAGCTGGGTATCTGTGCCACGTGGACCACAGTTAATGATTTAAAAGAGTTGCACTTCAAAAAGTGACGGATTGGCCTGTCCCACTTAGGCGACTAATAAGTCGCCAGCAGTAGCCTGAAAAACTGGCAACTGGAAGAGTGGAACACACACACACACACATCGCTTCCTTCACCGGCTCGTTATGCAGGCGGGGACAGGGCAAGCAGGGGAGCGCTGTCTGAGTGAAATTCAAACGGTGCAAAGCCAAGGTAATACAGACACACACCATGATGAACAGGAAGGTTGACGCTGTAATTAAGATGGTGAAAGCACAGTGTACAGGAAAGGTCACGCAAGTCCTTTAAAGGAGGGGGGGGGAGAAGGAGTGGAGACAACTTTTAAGAAGCCAGAGATACACAGCTGTGAAGCTCGGCGGACACAAACATAACCGGTCGGTTATACTTGGTTCTAAAAACTACTGCTTACGTTTTTCCCCCCAATGAGCCAATGAAATTCACCGGTCAGCACCGGCTACAACCTTCGACCTCCTGGCAACCCACTTCCACTGCACCTACGGCACGAGAATTCTCGCTACTCCCCATGGCTGCTTCATTCTGGTCACCGCTAATTTTTCAACATGTTGCGGGAACTTCTCACGGCCATGAAGGCGACTACCTGACAACCACCCGCGAACATGTGGCGACTGCATAGTCTCCTAGTCGCATAAGGGGGACAGGCCCATTAAGCTCTTCAAATTTGGAAGTAGATAGGATCCGAGGAGTATTGATATTAAACATACAGTAAAATAAGGCCTGGGCTTTGCTGGAATGGTGCATCTATTCACATTCACTGTTATGTGAGGAAACTGTCCATCGTCATTTTTCCTATCTAGAAAGCTAAAACCTTTTGTAATATGTCATGTATTGTCTGTCAATTTTATTTTTTACTCCACCAATGAAACAGTCTATTTGCCAGTTATCATTTATTGTCAGGGGAACAGAATATAAGAGTAGGGAGATTATGTTTAATTTATAGATGGCAGGATAAGACTATAGCTGGCATACGGCACATAACATGGAACCACATACATTATTTTAAGATTTTAATACATTGGAAACAGTTTAGTTGTTTACAAGACTAATACTTGGAATACTGTCACAGGAAGAAAGGTTAAAACCTGTCGGTTTGTATTTACCAGAGTTCAGAATGACACGTCGTGATTTGGTAGAGATATATAGATCCTGAGGGTTCTTACTGCAGTGAATGTAGAAAGTATGCTTCCTCTTGGAGAATCTAGAACTAGAAACTCTTAAATGGGCGAAAAGAGAGTAATTAATTTTTCCACCCAAAGGAGTTATTGAATATTTAATGCATTTAATTTAAGATCGATTCTTGCTGAGAGGGAATGGGTGAAGGGTTGGGTGGAAAAGTAGGTGAGATTAGTCACAGAGGCCATGGTCCTATCCAGCTGGATGGTCAGAAAATCAGACACTAGGCCATATGATTCACAACTGTAGTGCATGATGCAGCCCAGCTTTTTCATTCATTCAGATTCAGATTCAATTTTAATTGTCATTGTCAGTGTACAGTACAGAGCTTTTTCATTCATTCACTGGCTTCTTCAATAATTAAACCATTTATTACCCATTCTACAATGCTGTCCAGATCCATTATTAGCTCACTTCATGTGTGGCACGATTTAACTGGCTAAAAATAATGTTTTCCACTGTATTGGATAGATTACACTAAGAAACTACCATTACCAACTCGTCCATTGAAATTCTAGCCTTTGGTTATTCTGGACTTGACCACATTCTGATTGCTTCTGGTCTTGTTCCATGCATCGTCTCAAGAAACTCTTCAAGGCATATTCTAACTTGCTTTCAAGTCTCAATCTTTACATCTGTGCGTGCTGATTTACACCAACAGTCCCTTGCTTTATAAAATCAACCCCAGTGCGCACCAATGCGATTTATGGGGTGAGAAATTAAACCAATTAGGTTAGAGATAGAACATTTGGAATAAGGAAGAGACAAAGGAAAAGAATGACACTTCATGTTACACAAAAACTTCAGGTAATAATGTACACATCTAGTGGAATGGAGTCGTTTTGCACATTTTACAAGGTAACATTTTGATTTTGTATCAGTTACTTTGCAAACGAATAAAAATACTAAATGATGCCACACTATACAGAGTGCAGCAAGGCTTTGAGATAGAAGAGTATCTTACACGTTGAAGTTGTACGCTTTTAGAACATCTTTTCCATCATGTGCTTGAACAGAACCCACAATGCTCCCATGGTCAAAGACAACATTCGTAAAACCCCTGTGAAAAGTAAGTTAATATCTTGAGGTTTCATAGTATCAGATGTTTTTTTATAGAAACTTACAAATTAATGATTTGATTCCCTCCAGTTTGTAATTTGTTATAGGATCATTCAACATGTTATGGCTGTTCAAGTATTGGAAATTTGTCCTTACAGAATTCTCAAATCACTACTCATTTGAGATTTGAGAAAGGATATTCTTGCTATTGAGGGCATGCAGTGTAGGTTCACCAGATTAATTCCTGGGATGGTGGGACTGACATATGATGAAAGATATATGATCGGCTGGGCTTGTATTCACTGGAATTTAAATGGATGAGAGAGGGGATCTTATAGAAACATAACATTCTTCAGGGATTGGACAGGCTAGATGCAGGAATAATGTTCTGGATGTTGGAGTCCAGAACCAGGGGTCACAATGTAAGAATAAGGGGTAGGGCATTTTCGGACTTAAATGAGAAAAACCTTTTTCATCCAGAGTTGCAAGGGAGGCTGACAGCAAAGTTACCAATCCCTCTCTGCCACAGAAGGCAGTTGAGGCCAATTCACTGGATGTTTTCAAGAGAGAGTTAGATAGAGCTCTTGGGCCTAACAAAATCAAGGGATATGGGAAGAAAGCAGGAACGGGGTACTGATTCTGGATGACCAGCCATGATCATATTGAATGGTGGTGCTGGCTTGAAGGGCTGAATGGCCTACTCCTACACCTATTTTCTATGTTTCTACCCCAAAGTTTTGATTATCCAGTATACATTTCACTCATGGAATTTGCGAAAAAATCAAATATATATACCCTCCTTCCATAGTTCAGTAGAATTGAAATTATTATTTTTTTTTTAAATCTGACCATCTCAATGCATTTCCATGAGACTGTTCATCTCGAACCTTTACTATCCCTCAAACAAAATGGGTTAATGTTTAATTTCCTGCAGCAAGGCAGATGGACTTAATCATTCAAAGCCTCCCAAAATCTGGTTCTGGATTATATTTTCTGTCATCCTTTCCTCATCAATATCCCCAACCCACACAACACTTCACAATGTTAAAGGTGTCGCCTGTAAAGGTGTATCATGGAATACTAGGAAGTAAGACCATACCTGGATCTCATGTGGGATCCCCCGAGCAAATGGTAATTACTTTCAAGACTGAGACATCTGTTTGGCTGTCTTTTCCACGTATATACTCTTAGAGACAAATCCATTGAGGCAGTAACCACACGGAAAGGATCCTTTATAGGACAAAGAACATTATATGAAAATGGTTTAAAAGGTAACACTGCTACTGTATGTAGTCTGTTAGATGATAATTAACATACCACAGAAATTCCACTGATAGTATTTTTATGTTCATGATAACTTGCAAGCTGCACCCCATCAATGGAAAAGAGTTTCATTTCTGTGTTGTGTGCGATTATGATTGTATTAATCCCATGGCCTTCCAGAAATATATCATTCCAGCCAGCATCTTCATAAGTGAAATTTCCAACCTGTTTACCTATCAAAAATTAACGTTAAATGATAATTGATAAAGTTAGCACTCTATTACACCTCAAGATACAGCAGTCAAAATGTCATAACCCATGTATTCACTGAGCAAATAACTGAATGATGGACTCGCCAGTTTTGGCAGGTTTATGAAATCATAAATTGTGTTGAAATTTGAATTTAGTTTCGAGATACAGCACAGAAACAGGCCCTTTGGCCCACCAAATCCGTATCGCTCAACAATCCCCACACTATCCTATTTATACCATGCCAATTAACCTCCAAACCTGCACCTCTTTGGAGTGTGGGAGGAAACGGGAGCACCCGGAGAAAACCCATGCAGGTGACGGAAGAACGTACAAACTGTACAGACAGCACCCGTAGTCAGGACCGAACGCGGGTCTCTGGCGCTGGAAGGCAGCAACACTACCCCTGCGCCATCATGCCACCTGTTTACAGCTGTAAGATCAAACTGGTTATGATAAATAGCTTAAATCCAAGGACATAAGCCTCACCCTGTACCTCATTAATACTTACAATTTCTAAGTATGAACCACAAAAGAGCAGGGCAGAATATATGGCCACGGTCCTTAAACCGTTCCAGTGATTGCTATAGTGTGTTCATTCAATTTCCAAATGCATACTTTTGAATCAATTCAAATCAATCTATTGACTCCATTTATACCTCGCGCTGCCTCGGCAGGGCCAGCCACATAATCGAGGATATCGCACCTTGGCTACTCCTCCTCTCATATCGGGCAAAAGGTAAAGAAGTGTGGTAAAAGCACACTTCCAGATTCATGGACAGTTTCTTCCCAACTCATTCTACCACAACCAGAGAGTAGTGCTGAACCTATTTGATGACCCTCAGACTATCCTTGATCTGACTTTGCTGGCTTTACCTTGCACTAAACGTTATTGCCTTATCATGTATCTATACACTGTAAATGGCTCGATTGTAATCATGTATTGTCTTTCTGCTGACTGGATAGCACACAACAAAAGCTTTTCACTGTACCTTGGTACACTTGACAATAAAATAAACAAAACTAACCGATATGCTAGGAAAGGGAATTAAAATGTTATTAGAATTGGCATTTAAGCTCATTCAGTATACCAATCACGTCTCATTTGAGGTAATTTATCCTAATAAATCTGAATTTGAATGAAACTTCACAAAGGAATGCTGAATTACACTAATCAGCCAAACCAAGGGACTAATATTGTTCTCAATGTATAGATATCACAAAAAGGGCGGTGGGTGAATGGAACAAGCTGCCAGAGGAGATCGTTGAGGCTGGGACTATCCCATTGTTTAAGAAACAGACTGGTACATGGATAGGACAGGTTTGGAGGGATATGGACCAAGTGCAGACAAGTTGGGCTAGTGTAGCTGGGACATTGTTGGCTGGTGTGGGCAAGTTGGGCCGAAGGGCCTGTTTCCACACTATCACTCTGACTGATTTGAACCACAAGGTTGTAAAGTGACTCACTGAATTTGGCTAAAGACAAACAGAAGTTCACAATGATAAAAATAACAAAAGTGACCATCATCATTCAAAATTCAATGCATACAGTAGCTGTAAGTTTAAAATAAATTAGGAGTACTAATAAAATCTTATATCTTATACCATAAAAAAATAATAATACCTTGTATTTCTATTTTATTTTTTCTTGTTTGACACATTAAATCAAAAGTAATGATACTTTTTTGAAAACCCACAGCATTGGTTTTGGTCATAGTAACCACTCTGGATGATGCTTTAGGTAACCAGCAAGCTGTGAAGCAACTGTTTATTTGTAGGGAATCTGTTGCCAGTCTGTCATCATCAAGACCATCCATTAAACATTCTGTCCGCAATACCTGTAAGGAACACAACTTGGTTAAGTGGCTTTGTTCCTCCAATTACACAATCCATATTTCATTGCATGATTAATGGAATATAACTGGCTCCTAATCCATCACAGTAATTGCCCAGTGTGGAAAATAACCTCTGGTGATATATAATTTCCCTTAAAATACCCTATTATGTTTAGGAAGGAACTGCAGATGCTGGTTTAAACCGAAGATAGACACAAATTTCTGGAGTAAGCGGGACTGGCAGCATCTTTGGAGAGAAGGAATGGGTGACGTTTCGGGTCGAGACTCTTCTTCATTTATGTTTGGATTTATAATGTTTGAAAACTCCACAAGGGCAGAGATCCAATTTAACTAAATTTCGAGAGAACCAAGAGGAACTTATGAAAATTGATTTGCAGGTAATCCCTCTGACCAACTGGAAATGAGAAACTACAATACAATGTCTAAAGATTAGAAAGCTGTACAACAAGCTTTGTGATGTTCCTGTACATCAATGAAATTGACCAGTGATTTAAAAAGAAAAATAATTAATTTTCTATGTCAAGTTCTTTGATAGCATTCCAGTTAACTTGGGCGCAAATTTACTGAGAACACAAGGAATCAGGATCTCGCACTTGAAGCACAAGGAATCAGGTCATCAGGCATTTGAAGCCGACCCCACCGTTTTGTGTGATCACGGCTGGTTTGTGCTGGCTTCACCTTTTCTATGCCATTTCCTACTACCTCTTGATTCCATGGTCTATCAAATATTTATCCATCCCCACTTTAAATACTTATAATGAGCCAACTTCCATCACCCACAGCGGCGGAGAATTCCAGAGATTCACCACATTCCAAATGAAGATATTTCTATGTTCCTCAGTTTTAATTGACGCGTCCCCTTATTCAAGAGTCTCCCACTAGTAAAACATCTCAGCATCCACACTGCCAAACTCCCTTTGGATCTTATAATGATGAATAAGGCCTTTGGAACTCCAAGGAATATTTAATCTCCGTTGCTATGTGAACCTCCTCATCCCAGGAATGGCGTGAATCTTCTTTGTACTGCCTCCTATAGAGTCATAGTGATACAGTGTGGAAACAGGCCCTTCGGCCCAACTTGCCCACACCGGCCAACATTTCCCAGCTGCATGAGTCCCATCTGCCTGCGTTGTGTCCATATCCCTCCATACCTGTCCTATCCATGTACCTGTCAAACTGCTTCTTAAATGTTTGGATAGTTCCTGCCTCAGCCACCTCTTCTATTATTGTTTTTTATAGATAAAACTGCACACGATTCCAGGTAAGAAATCGCACCAATGCCCTGTACAATTGCAACAAAACCTCCCAATTTTTAAGCTCCATAAATTCCAGGAGCAGAATTTGACCATTCCACCCATCAAGTCTACTCTGCCATTTAATCATGGCTGATCTATCTTGCTCACTCAACCCCATTGAACTGCCTTCTCCCCATAACCCATGACACTCTTACTAATCAAGAATCTGTTAATATCTGCCTTAAAAATATCCAGCCCCTTTGCAAGACAGCCAAAATACCTTTTGCCATTCAACTACTTGTTGGAACTGCTCACCCCTCATCCTGTTCTTCAACTAATAAAGTCCCAGCCTGCTTCCTATAGCCCAGGCCCTCTGGTCCAGGCAACATAAACCTTTTCTGCATCCTTTCCACCTTAACGACATCTTTCTTATAATAGGGTGACCAAAACTGAACACAATGCCCTAAATGGCTTGCACAACTCCCAACTTCTATACTCAATACTCTGACTGATGAAGGCCAATGTGCCAAAAGCCATTGACTTGCAACGCCACTTTCAAGGAACTATGTACCTGCACTCCTAGATTCCTCTGCTCTACGACACTCCATAGAGCCCTGCCACTCTGTGTAGGTTCTGCCCTGGTTTGACTTGCCAAAATGCACCATCTCGCACTATTAAACTCCATCAACCATTCCTCAGCCCACCTGTGCAACTGATCAAGATCCTGCAGCAATTTTTAACAATTATCTTCACAACAAAACCACTCACTCTAGCATCATCTGCAAACTTATTAATCATGCCTTGTACATTCTCATCCAAACCATTGATATGAATTACAAACAGCAATGGACCCAGCACCGAACCCCGAGGCACACCATTAGTTACAGGCCTCCAGTGTGAACCGTCCACCATCACCCTCTGCTTCCTTCCATGAAGCCAGTTTTCTATCCAGTTAGCTTGCTCTCCTTGGATCCATATAATCTAACCTTCCAGAGCAGCCTACCATGCGGAACCTTGTTAAATGCCTTGCTGAAATCCACATATACGTCTACAGCTCTGCCGTCATCAGCCCCTCCCCCCCCCACCCCCGCAGCCCGTGTCGAAGCGCGTCATCACATGTGTGGGAATAGAGAAAGAGGATTGGGGGTGAAAGGGAATGGGGAACAGATGGACTGTCCCTACCCCTCCCCCTTCCACTCTCCCTCCCCACTATTTCCCCTCTCTCCCCCTCCCTCCACACTCTTACCCCTCCCTCCCCTACCCCACATCTCTCCCCCTCCCCATACCTCTCTCCCCCTCTCTCCTCCCCCCTCTCCTCCCTCCCTCCTCCTCCCCCCCCATCCCTCTCTTCCCTCTTCCCTCCCCACCGCCTTCCCTCTCTCCCCCACCCCCCCTCCCTCTCTCCCCCCCCCCTTCTTTCCCCCTCCGTCCACTCTTCCCCCTACCCCATCTCCCTCCTTGCCTCCCTCCCCTCTCCCCCACACCTCTCTCCTCCCCCACACCACTCTCCCCTCCCCATCCCTCTCTCCTCCCCCTCCCTCTCCCTCTCCTTCCACCCCATTCCTCTCTCCCCCACCCTTCTCCCTCCCCCCACTCCCCCCCCCCTCCCACCTCACCCCTTTCCCTCTCCCCTACCCAATCTCCCTCCTCACCTCCCCCACAGCTCTCTCTCCCCCCCTCCCCTCCTCCTCTTCCCCTTCCCTTCCCCCCCCCACCCCTCTCTCTCCCCCTCTTCATCTCCCTTCCCAAAGACATTGTTGCCATAGAGGGAGTACAGAGGAGGTTAACCAGACTGATTCCTGGGATGTCAGGACTTTCATATGAAGAAAGACTGGATAGACTCGACTTGTACTCGCTAGAATTTAGAAGATTGAGGGGGGATCTTATAGAAACTTACAAAATTCTTAAGGGGTTGGACAGGCTAGATGCAGGAAGATTGTTCCCGATGTTGGGGAAGTCCAGAACAAGGGGTCACAGTTTAAGGATAAGGGGAAAATCTTTTAGGACCGAGATGAGAAAAACATTTTTCACACAGAGAGTGGTGAATCTCTGGAATTCTCTGCCACAGAAGGTAGTTGAGGCCAGTGCATTGGCTATATTTAAGAGGGAGTTAGATGTGGCCCTTGTGGCTAAAGGGATCAGGGGGTATGGAGAGAAGGCAGGTACAGGATACCGAGTTGGATGATCATATTGAATGGCGGTGCAGGCTCGAAGGGCCGAATGGCCTACTCCTGCACTTAATATCTATGTTTCCCTCTCCCATCCCCTTCCCTCTTTCCCCCGCCCCGTTCCCCCTACCCCTCTTCCACCACTCCCCTTACACCTCCCTCCCCACTCTTCCACTTCTCTCCCCCTTTCCCCCCCACCCCACACTCCACCACTCCCCCTTCTCCCTCCCTCTCCCCACTCTCCCCCTCTCCTCTCCCCTATCCCATCTCCCTCCCCCCCCCCTCCCCCACACCCTTCTCCTCCCCCTCCCTCCCCCCTCCTCCCACCCCCATCCCTCTCCCCCATCCCCCCCCCCCTCCCCCCTCCTCCCCCTCCCTCCTCCACAACTCTCTCCCCCCCTCACCTCCCCCTCCTGCTCCCACCCCCATCCCACTCTCCCCCACCCCCATCCCTCTCTCCCCCCACCCCCCTCCATCTCCCCCCGCCCCCTACCCCTGTCCCTCTTCCACCACCCCCCCTACCCCCCCCCCTCCCCCCTCCCCACTCTTCCCCCTCTCTCCCTCTCTCCCCCCTCCCTCCCCACGCCCTCCCGCCACCCTCCCTCTCCCCCTCCCTTCTCCCCTTCCTCCCCCCCTCCTCCCTTCCCTTCTCTTTCCCTACCCCCACCTCTCCTTCCCTCCCTCCCCCCCCCCTCCCCTCCCCCCCCACCCCCCTCTCCCCCCCCCCCCCTCCACCCTCCCCCATCCCTGTCCCTCTTCCACCACTCCCCTACCCCTCTGCCCCTCTTCCGCACTCTTATCCTCCCCCCTCCCTCACCACTATTCCCCCCTCTCTCTCCCCCTACCCCCCTCCCATCCCAATCTCTTCCCCCGCCCCCTACCACTCCCTCCCCCTCCCTCCCCACTCTACCCCTCCTCTCTCCCCCCCCCTCTCTCCTCTCCCCCCACTCCCCTCCCCCTCTCTCATCCCCCCTACCCCCTCACTCCCCAATCACTCCCAAATCTCTCCTCCATTTCTCCCTCCTCCTCCTCCTCCCCCCCCCCCTCCCGTGTATTTGGGGGGTGGTTATTGTGAGTGTGATGCCGCAACCTCCCCCCCCCCCCGCAAACGCGCGTTGGGGAAACAGACCCAACGGGTCTGCACTTGGTCTAGTATATTTATAAAATCTCTTGGAATTTTCCTTAATATTATCTGTGAGCTATTTCCTGTCCTTTTTTGCCCTCCTGATTTCCTTTTTTAGATTGCTCTTTTGTTCTTGAAACTCCTCCAGGGATACACTTGATCCCAACTGCATATAGCACTCCCATGCTGCCTCCTTATTCCTGACCAAAGCCACAACTTCATTCATCATCCAAGCTTCCTTTGCTCACCTGCTTTGCTCTTCACTTTAAAGGAATTATGTAGATCCTTGACTCTTGTGAGCACACTTTTAGAAACACCTCACTTTCCGTACGTTTCTTTCCTTTCATCCTGCTCCAATCAACTTGAGTGAATTCTAGTTTAATAGAATACCTTCAAGGTTGGCCTTGTTCCAATTTAGCATTCTAACTCGTGGGCCCACCCTATCTCTATCCAGAATTACCTTAAAATTAATAGAACAGTGATTGTTGGTCCTAAACGGTTCATCCATGAAGACTTTATCCATTTGCCCTTCCCAATTTCCTAAGTCAGGATCAAACATTGCCCTTTCCCATGTAGGACCCTCTATCATTGCCGGAGGACATTTTCCTGAACACATTTAACCAATTCTGCCCCATCTAAAAACAATGACATTCCCAGTCAATATTGGGAAAGTTAAAATGCCCTACAACCTTATTCATCCTGAGGCTGGGTGCAATCTTTGCCCTTCTAATTTTCATAGACTATTTGGGAGCCAGTAGTACAAGGTAATCATTCCTTTCTTATTTCTCAATTCCACCTATATAGCCTCACTGGGTGAACCATCAATAATATCTTCAGTAAGAACATTGACTTCTCCTACTTTCTCCCCCCCCTTCCCAGCTCTCCCACCGCCCACTGTCTCCGCCTCTTCCTTTCTTCTCCCCCCCCCCCCTCCCACCTTCACACCAGTCTGAAGAAGGGTCTCGACCCCAAATGTCACCTATTTCCTTCGCTGCATAGATGCTGCTTCACGTGCTGAGTTTCTCCAGCATTTTTGTCTACCTTCGATTTTCCAGCATCTGCAGTTCCTTCTCAAACATCAATAATATCATCTGACCAGTGCCATGACATCCTCCTTAATCAATAAAGCAACATTTCCTCCTCTTTTACCCCCACTTCTATCTCTCCTGAAGCATCTATACACTGGAACATTTAGTTGCCAGGCCTTTCCTTCCCTTAACCACGTCTCTGTAATGGCTACAACATCCCAGTCGCAAGTCCTTATTCACGGCCTGAGTTTATCAGACCTCTTACATTAAAATAAGTGCAATTCAACCCAACAGTCTTTCCTCACACTCTGCCTTTTTCCTTCCAATTCTTCCTGTCTATTTACATGCAAATTCTCTCAAAGCTAATTTTTCACCTTATTATGAACTTTTATATCTTCTGCTATTGATCGTCCTCGAGTCTACCACTAGCTCTTGCCGCTTTATATACCCATTAATTTTCAATTTAACGTTATTCCATTCCCTCCTTCATTAACTCCTTCACTAACAGTTTGTGCCTCTTTATCCTGATATCCCGCTTTTTGATTGGGATAAACTCTTGCTGAGCATTGTAGACCAGTTGTTTAAATATCTATGACTATTCCTCTACTGACCTGCCTCTCAGCTTGTTTACCCACTTTGGACAGTTCCTCCATCAGACTCCTACGATTACCTCTATTTAAATTGAAGACACTGGTTTAGTTTAGTTTAGAGATACAGCACGGAAACAGGCCCTTCGGCCCACCAAGACTAATCCGACCAGCGATCCCCGCACATTAACACTGTCCAAAAGTGACTAGGGACAATTTACATTTATACCTAGCCAATTATCCCACAAAATTGTACGTCTTTGGAGTGTGGGAGGAAAGCGAAGATCTCGGAGAAAACCCACAAGGTCACGGGGAGAACGTACAAACTCAGTACAGATAAGCACCCGTAGTCGGAATCAAACCCAGCTCTCTGCCGCTGTGAGGCAGCAACTATACCAGTGTGCCCTTACTGGTTATGGATCATCCTCTCACTTAATTTGGAATATATAGTGGACATTACCCCTGAGGTGATCTTTAATCTTCCCTTACATAAGACCATATCTAGAACAGCCCATTCCTGGGTAGACTCTGCAATGTACTGTTCTAAAAAGCAATCACTGATGCATTCCACTATCATCGTCTATCTTGCCCTTGCCAGTTCCATCCGTCCATTCAATACGTAGATAAAAATCTTCCATGATAATTGCAATTGTCTTCACACATGCCCCCGCCAAGAAGGGTTTCGGCCCGAAACGTAGCCTATTTCCTTCGCTTCATAGATGCTGCCTCACCCGCTGAGTTTCTCCAGCATTTTGTCTGCCCCTGACATTTGCCCCTTTATGCTCTGACCTATTGAGAGGCCACATTTTGGGGAGCTGCAGACGACTTCCACGCGAGACCGCTACTGTTCATTTCAATCCAAACTAATTCCACACTACCCTACCTTCTTTTCCCTTTATATCAGAACTGCTTTGGCCAGTCCTGGCCAGCGTGCCACCAAGTTTCTGTATTAGCTATTACATAATACTCATATGTTACTATCAGTGCTATCAACTCATCTATCTTGTTGCAAATGCTATGTGCATTGAAATAAAGGATATTATTTTTTGATTTTGTTTGCAGTCTTTCCACGACTCTGGATTTGTATTTTTGCTTTTTTGTTTCTATCGTCTGCCTAGGCCCATCACTGAGTTTCAGTTTTCCCCTCTCTATTCTGTGCTAGTTTTCAATTCCTCTTGAATTATTTAAGTTTCCATTCTTAGAGCCCTCCCCCTCCAAGATAGTTTAAAGCCCTATCTACAACCATATTTCTGTGATTCACCGAGACACTGGTCCCAGCATAGTCAAGGTAATGCCTATTCCAATGGAACCACTCACCTATCCCACAACTGACAATGGCCTGTTTCCTTTATCGTTGATACTTTTTTTGCATATCGTTCATTCATTTGTTCTGTATCTCTCTACATCACTGTCTATATCTCTCGTTTCCCTTTTCCCTGACTCGCAGTTTAAAGAAAGGTCTTGATCCGAAACGTCACATATTCCTTTTCTCCAGAGATGCTGTCTGACACGTGGAGTTACTCCAGCTTTTTGTGTCTATCCCCTGTACTGGGATTTATTTCTCCCACACCAAGCTTTGAGCTGCGCATCAGCCCCAGAATAAACAGGAATTATGTTGATGAAAGGTCACCAAGCTGAAACATGAATTCTGTTTCTACCCTCAGAGCTCAGAGTATTTTTTCCCCATATTTCTATCACCTGTAGTTTTTTTTAAAATTATGTTAATCTGTTAAGATTGTTAAACTTCAATTGCTGATTTTGTCTATAGTCTAATATAGAGCCGAGAATCATATATGAATGCTATAATGTTCCAGATACGCATTCGTAGTCATATATTATCTAAATTGATATTAGAAGAGGGCAAGTAACATCAGCATTTCTCTCACTTCAAATCTAATTTTCACTATCTCCTCAGTCAAATAGATTGCAGATTGCTGTAGACCATGGTGTGCAGAAGTATAATGCAATGGCTTCAGAATGCTGCACATTTCACAGTAGCTTTATATTTAATATTACATCATTGTATATGGATACAGAAATCTAAAAGGTTGTGGAGCAATTGTTTACCTTAGTGGGGACTTCATTACTTTTTGAACCAGCGATGGCATATTTATGATCTGGTGATAGCAGTAAAAAATCCACTGGGTTCACATCAATCAGTGACAAGCGAGAAATCTGGTTAAGTTGAGGTATGGTTAAAGTGATAAGCGTTCCTTCCCCAGTTCCAACCTGCAATGAATAAAAATATTGAACACAACATCAATATTTGCAAATTTCATTAAATCTAATTTTAGATGAACATCATATCATTAATAACCATATAACAATTACAGCACGGAAACAGGCCATCTCGACCCTTCTAGTCCGTGCCGAACACATAATCTCCCCATGTCCCATATACCTGCGCTCAGACCATAACCCTCCATTCCCTTCCCATCCATATAACTATCCAATTTATTTTTAAATGATAAAAACGAACCTGCCTCCACCACCTTCACGGGAAGCTCATTCCACACAGCTACCACTCTCTGAGTAAAGAAGTTCCCCCTCATGTTACCCCTAAACTTCAGTCCCTTAATTCTCATGTCATGTCCCCTTGTTTGAATCTTCCCTACTCTCAGTGGGAAAAGCTTTTCCACGTCAACTCTGTCTATCCCTCTCATCATTTTAAAAACCTCTATCAAGTCCCCCCTTAACCTTCTGCGCTCCAAAGAATAAAGCCCTAACTTGTTCAACCTTTCTCTGTAACTTAGTTGCTGAAACCCAGGCAACATTCTAGTAAATCTTGAAACCCAGGCAACATTCTAGTAAATCTAGCCAAATATATAATTAATCTGCCAAATGTAAATTTGAAATGAAAAGTTTGTGGTATTTATTATGGTATAAGCATTGAATTTAAACAACTAAATTATTCTGGTATATTTCCTCAGTTATACGGAAATTATTTTAAATAATATCTAAGATACTTAGAATTCACAAGTATGTGTGACCAGAACAAAAGTGAAATAAAATTCTCAAAATATATTCCGATTAATACCAGAAATGAAAGGAAAGATGTTCTTGATTTACAACTATCGTGATGGACATAAATTACCCTAATGTCCCCAAAAGATTGTTTTGTGGTATTAGAAGAGGAATAGGCTTTAATGCCTGAATTTTCTAAAACTGCAACAGTGAAATGCTATATATTTGCTTTAGTTTAGATTAGAGATACAGCGCGGAAACAGGCCCTTCGGCCCACCGAGTCCTCCGCACCGACGAGCAATCCCTGCCTCCCCCAGGAGATCACGAGGTTCTTGGGGTGGAGAGGGGTGATAGCGGTAAAAAGGGGAGGGTAGTGTCTTGTGTTCTGTGTCTTGTGTCTACTGTTTGTGGGTAAGTGTGTCTGTTTAGTGTTCAGCCATGAGCGAATGGCGGTGCGGGCTCGACGGACCTGGTGGTCTACTCTCGCACCTACTTTCTATGATTCTATGATTCTAACACTATTCTACACACACTCGGGACAGTTTACATTTATACCAAGCCAATTAACCTACAAACTGTACGTCTTTGAATTGTGGGAGGAAACCAAAGATCTTGGAGAAAATCCATGCAGTCACGGGGAGAACGTACAAACTCCGTATAGACACACCCGTTATTGGGATCGAACCCGGGTCTCTGGTACTGCAAGTGCTGTAAGGTATCAACTCTACCACTGTGCCACTGTGTTGTGGAATATGTAGTGGAATAATATATATATTGTGGAATAAATATATTTATTTTTTAACCAATATTTTTACCAATATTACTCCAATTCTAAATAGTGTTTGTGAAGCAGATTTTAAATACTCTTAGTAAGTAATACATTTCTAACTTTTGGATCAAAGATTTGGCCTTTAGCATAGCCCACCCTTCAGATGTGTTCTATCTGACAAAATAGATAACAACATTAAAGACAATAAAAAGGTCAATACTTTACAAAATATTTTGCAATACAGTCAACTATGTCTTGTGCAGGTGTCTCAATTCCTCAGCATGATGGGGAATCATTTAATATTTGCAATCTTGTATTTCTTGTTAAGTTTCTGCCCCTTGATTTTGTGGTCCTTCCACATCTTCAATTATATTAATTTACAATGAGAACTAGATAGGTCTCTTAAAGATAGCGGAATCAGGGGATATGGGGAGAAGGCAGGAACAGGGGGTACTGATTGGGGATGATCAGCCATGGTTACATTGAATGGCAGTACTAAGGGTAATTTATTTCAAGAAACATCACAAAAAAATTGGTACCTAAAAAATTGTAAACCTCGCATCTGATAGAAGCTTTTCTTATCTTTGACTATACCAACTAACAACTGCATTACATACTTCC
Source organism: Leucoraja erinaceus (assembly GCF_028641065.1). NCBI lineage: Eukaryota > Metazoa > Chordata > Chondrichthyes > Rajiformes > Rajidae > Leucoraja > Leucoraja erinaceus. The sequence continues at coordinate 36,522,407 of NC_073392.1, forward strand.
AGAACACTAAAATGATTAAATATATTAACTACATACAATTAAGCAGTGCTGGGTGTCCATATTGTACGCCACCAAATTATAAACCGTGCATGAAGTTGCAAAAACAGCCAATTCCTCTCCAGTTCGTCCATTCCAGGCTTTAATATTGCCCTTAGAGTCTGCAGTGATCACAAGGCCTTGTTGTGGAACGGTTAATAATTTCACCAAAGGTTCTTCTTGTACTGGTGTTGACCATACTTGTTTACCCTTTGAAATAAAGGATCACAATGAAATGATGTAGACAAATCCTCCAGCCAAAGGTCTTATATTGAAATTACAAAATCATCAATTTCACGAATGTACAGGATGAAACTGTTTAGTTTAATCACACAATCACTTTTTCAGTTTTCTTCTTCTTTTCTGGTAGAGGATTTCATACTAAATGCTTCAGGGAGCAGAGATTTACAAAATTAAAAGGTTAACCTGGTGGAAATTCCCAGTATGAAGTGACTGTCGTTTTGTTCACAATTGTATCATACTTTTTGATCTTTCTCAGTGGCTTTGAATATTAACCTCATTTGATCTGTTTATGCTAAAGACAATTATAGAATGAGTAAAGTAGAGGTGGTCATGTTGCAGTTGTATAAGGCGTTGGTGAGGCCGCATTTAGAGTATTGTGTTCAGTTCTAGGCACCATGTTATAGGAAAGATGTTGTCAAGCTGGAAAGGGTACAGAGATGTTTGATAGTTCATCTTGTACCTTTTTCTTTACCATGCTGTTGGCCATCCAGACCAAACATTCAGAAATACGTACCCCCCTCCACCCGATAATTTTAGAAGTAATTTGTTTGAGCTATACACTGTGCTGAGAACCTGGTGTAAATTCCTGCCATCCCACCCCTGTGCAAGGGACCTGAATGTCAGGAACCTTCAGCAAATCTCTGCTCTTCCTGTTGCACATTGTTTCGCCAAAACCATCCCCTTGTCTGGTGATCTCTTCGCAAACAGTGGACCACACGTCAGTGTGGAGTGGTTGCTTTTTAGGGCTGGTGTAAAGCAGTCAGCCAGTCAGTGCTGTGATTTGGGCTTCAGAGTTCCACACATGGGCTACTGTCTGGCACTGACAGCACCTGCTCCATGTATTGACTGACCACTTTGATGCTAGTCTCTCACCACCTGCTGAATACGATGGAGGCTGATATTTTCCCCTCCCACAGTCTGTTTGGCTGAAGATTCTCAGTCCAGAGATTTAAATATTTTAACATGCTCAAAGGGCTGGAGAAGGCTGTGCAGTCAAAGAAGCAACAGGTTTTATATATACCACATCCATCATGTGAAGGTAGCATGACAATAGACAATAGGTACAGGAGAGTAGGCCATTTGGCCCTTCGAGCCAGCATTCAATGTGATTCTGGCTGATCATCCACAATCAGTTCCCCGTTCCTGCTTTCTCCCCATATCCCCTGATTCCGTTATCTTTAAGAGCCCTATCGAGCTCTCTCTTGAAAGTATCCAGTGAACCAGCCTCCACCGCCCTCCGAAGCAGAGAATTCCACAACTCTCTGTGTGAAAAAGTGTTTCCTCATCTCTGTTCTAAATGGCTTACCCCTTATTCTTAAACAGTGGCCCCTGGTTCTGGACTCGCCCAACATCGGGAACATGTTTCCTGCCTCTAGCGTGTCCAAACCCTTAATAATTGTATACGTTTCAATAAGATCCCCTCTCAACCTTCTAAACTCCAGAGTATACAAGCCCAGCCGCTCCATTCTCTCAGCATGTGACAGTCCTGCCATCCCGGGAATTAACCTGGTAAACCTACGCTGCACTCTCTCAATAGCAATAATGTCCTTCCTCAAGCCGGAGTCCCACCTCACCTCACAATGTTGAGTAGCATACTGCTCACCTGTGTCAAACCAACTCCCGTCAAAAGCAGTCTCCCCACAGCAAGGTGCACAACGAGGTATTCATTTGCTTCGAGTGTTGCACAGAGATTCCCACAGAAACAAAACAAAGAGGGTACAGTTCACAGCGCAGCAGTGGGAAGGGCAGATTCCCAGCTCAGAGTAGCCGTCAGTCTTGATATTCTAAAAACACTATCACTCCGGGGAACATGTCCAGAATGGTAATTAAGTGTAACTGGTAACAAGAAATGAATTTTTGATAGAGTGTACTGACCTCTTGAATGCTCCATGCACGCAATGTACAATCAGTAGATGTTGTACAAACCACTGATTTGCCATTCATTGTGTCAAACGGATTGTCAGGATTACTCCAGTATTGCAATCCCGTGATCCTACCTTCAAAGATGAAAATAGAGTGAAGGACATGACTAACATTTCTTTGCAGAAACGTGGCAGTTTACAGACAGCTTTTGAGTGATTTTCCTTTACAGCATAGAAACATAGAAAATAGGTGCAGGAGTAGGCCATTCAGCCCTTCGAGCCTGCACCGCCACTCGATATGATCATGGCTGATCATCCAACTCAGTATCCCATCTCTGCCTTCTCTCCATACCCCCTGATCCCTTTAGCCACATCTAACCCCCTCTTAAATATAGCCAATGAACTGGCCTCAACTACCTTCTGTGGCAGAGAATTCTGTGGCAGAGCATATGCTCTTCAATTCAACAGCCCATTGTTAGCTGTGTGCTTGGTGAAAACAAGTATAGAAAATGAGACTCAGCAAGACGACTTTGAAGCTGGTACGACTTGGGTGGTGGAGAAATAGAAGTTGAGAAATGGAGCCTTTGAATAGGATAGGACTAAAGATTAAGAGATTGGAGCCCAAGTCCAGAGAAGGGCCCTGGGATCCATGGAGATAGGACTGGGGGCATTTTCTGCAGTGACAGTAACTCAAGAGCCACAGTACGAGATCGGCAGTCAGAAAAGAAACAGGTGAACTCTGGAAATGTTATTGTTGGTAAATAATGGAAAAACTGTCAAAGACTCCTTCTTAGTGGGAGAATGACGTGTGGTACTATTTTTTATGTGAATAATACAGATCTGCGGGAATTCGTAAGGGGAAAGATAGACAGGAATCCTAGGCTAACCTGTTAACATTTATTATATCTAAACATCACAATACATTATTTTAGACAAGACACAAAATGCTGGATTGACTCAGCGGGTCATGCAGCATCCTTGGTGAACATGAACAGGTGAGATCTGAAGAAGGGTCCAGACCCAAAACATCACCTATCCATGTTCTCCAGGGATGCTGCCTGACCCACTCAGTTACTCCAGCATTTTGTGTCTTTCCTTGGTGAACCGGCATCTGCAATTCCTTGTTTCTACAATAAACTAATTTCATATCAAGATTCACATGCTGTCATCCTGTGTGTTTAGCTACAAAACCATTGACATTCATTATTTTCCACTTTGTTAATGACATTGTTGACAGAATGGCCTGAACCAATTTGTAAAACTAACCCCACTCATTTTCTTGCATTATGTGTTTTGAATGTTTAGTGTTTAAGTAGACAGCTCGATTCACATTCCTGCCTACACTCTTGCTGTGAAAAATTCTATCCTCTAAAAACAGAAACATAAAAATGGTGACTTATAACACCAAACTAAAGTGTTTGACATTTACCACGGTGGCCTCTGAAGGTTGTGCATGTGTAATCAGCTCCCCCACACCCTGATGCCATGTGCTGCTCTATTTTGGAACGATGAATGTAATACTTCTTCCAGGAATTTATCCCATCTTCCACGTTGGAGAGACTGCAGAAGATCCATCGCACCAAACATAGTTTTCTGTGCATTTAAACATGGAAAAACATAAAACATTAGTAAATACAACTCCTACATTACTATTTGTGGGGAGTGGGGTGTACTCCTAGACAACAGTAAATTTTCCATGACAAAGAAATATCACCTATAGATGTCAAGAAATACGAGCTGAAAGGAAAGAATATTATTGTATTTACTTTTTTCCCCCCACATAAATTCCAAGTGAATTTAATTTCAGATCTCGATTTTTTTAAGTAATTATTTACGCAACTATGTTCTTCAAATGACAGCGCGGAAACAGGCCCTTCAGCCCAACTTGCTCATACCAGCCAACATGTCCCAGCTACTCATGTCCCACCTGCCTGTTTTTGGCCCATATCCCTTGAAACCTGTCCTATCCATGCATCTGCCTGTTTCTTAAACGTCTAGATAGTCCTTGCCACAACTATCTCCTATGGCAGCTTGTTCCATACACCCACCACCCTTTGTGTGAAAAAGGTAACCGTCAGATTCCTATTAAATCTGTTCCCCTTCACCTTAAACCTATATCCTCTGGTTCTCGATTCACTGGGTAAGAGACTGTGCGCATGTACCCGAACTATTCCTCTCGATGTCGCGGCACTCGCCTGCACAGCTCAGTCCCTCAAAGATTTCTGTTATGCTTACTTTAATTCTAAAAATAAAGCTTTTGTTGTTTTTTGATGCCCTGAGTTTATTTCTTTCACAATGGTTTTGTATATTTGTGAGTTTATTTGTTATAATATGTGCATGAACACAGGGAATTAACCATGGCATGTTTTCCTCATACGATTTCTTAAGGCTGGTTATTTGATGAAAACACGCTGTTGCTGCTACTTACAAAGCAGAAGTGTCATAGAATGCACTCCACTCGTCTCGTTTGATGCTGGCAATAATCAACATAAAGCAGTCTACTGATTGGCATGTATTCCAACATTCTGATAGTGTGTGAGCGGTGAACAGTACAGTGTGTACCATCCACATGATGTATTGCAATAACTTTCTCAGGCATTCGCAGGAATGCTTTCCAAAGTTATAGCTGTCAAAAGAATAAAAACAACAGACTAATTGTTACAACATCCCCAAGTTGCTCACTGCACTGATTTGAACATGCATAACCCTTCCTTTGTAACTGTATCAAGAACATGGAACTCTGCAACACAATTCTAGGAGCATTTCTACTACAGCTGTTAGAGTAAGCAGCTCACCATAGTCTTTGCAATGGCAACGATAAGAAAGAACAATAAATGGTGGTCTTGCCAGGCATATTGACATCTAAAAGATATTTTTTTTTTTAAATATAGCTCAATTTACAATAAAAGGAATGAAATTCAACAATTCCACATCCGTAAAAATCTTAATATTTCTGCTTTATTCCATAATTTACGGCCATATATCATTTAATTAACACTAAGGAGTGTTTTGGAAAGGTCAGTGAAATCTTCATGTAAAATTGGCAGAAAATACAACTATGTTCAGGAGATCAATAGAGGGGGAACACTAGAATTTACATTTTAGGACTTCACTACAATGCCTTTTTACAATCAGGAGCTGAGCTGCATGAATCAGAATTAAAGTTTCATCTCCTTATTGTTCTACAGGTACATAAGCTGTGCCCATCTTAAGATTTTTTTCATTCAGACCATTACCTGGCAAAACTGCAGCTGCTCAGAGAAGGATAACCTCAATTACAACAATGCAAATAGAAGAGAAGGCCAATCGGAAGGAGTTGCAGACAGTGAAGAAGGCTATCAGAAGATACAACGAGATATAGGTCAGCTGTTAAAATGGGCGTAGAAGTGGCAGGTTGAGTTGAACACAAGCAAGCGTAAGGGGAAAGTATACATTTAATGGCAAGATCTTTAACAGCGCTGATTTGCTCCTAGTTCATTGTTCACTGAAGGTGACAGCACAAGTAGATAGGGCAATGAAGAAGGCAAATGGTAAGCTTGCCTGCATTGCTAGGGGCATTGGATATAAGAGTAAGGAGGTCATGATGCAGCTCTAAAGGACTTTGGTTAGGCCACATTTGGAACATTGCAGTTCTGGTCACCCCATTACATGAAAAATGTGGTAGCTTTACAGAAGGTGCAGAGGTTTACCAGAATGCTGCCTATATTAGAGGTTTTCAGCTACAGAGAAAGGTTGGATAGACGGATTATTTTCTCTGGAACGTTAGGGGTTGAGGACAGACTTGGTTGAAGTATTTAACTATAAGAGGCATAGATGGAGTAGACAGTCGCACCCTTTTCCCCCGGGGTGGAAATGTACAACACTAGAGGGCATAGCTATGAGGTGAAAGGGGGGAAAAGTTTGATGAAGACACACGGGGCATTTTTTTACACAGGGTGGTGGGAGTCTGGAATGCATTGCTAGGAGACAGGTACGGTATTGGTGTTTAAGAGGCTTTTAGATTGGCACATGGAAGTGCAGGAAACACAGGAATACGGATGATGTGCAGGCAAATGAGATCAGTGAACTTGGCATGATATTTGGCACAAACATTGTAGGCAGAAAGGACTATTCCTCTTCTATGTTCTCCATGTTCTATAACTATAACAGGCGCACAATACAAACAATAATAATGGTATGTTAGTCATAGCTCAATTGTTAGCTCTCTCACCGCAAAGCAGAATGTATATACAAACCTCGCCCTAAAAAATCCTCACCAAAATCTGAACTGCAGTGCATCATTGAGGGAATACTGTTCTGCTGAAGAGCCGCCTTCGGAAAGACCAACGTCTACTCTGGCAAATGGACATACAGTAAAATCGGAAAGTTATCTTCAAAGCCCTGACCAACGTTGCCACTCGGCTAACACCATGGAAACTAGTAGCAAATTGTTAGTGGACTGTTTCCTGAATTACAACAACTACACTTTAAAAGCATCGATTTATAAAGGGTTTGTGGTATCTAAAGGTCAGCCTCCACAATGGCAAATGCGATTTCTCATATTATTGCCGAGAGCTCACTATTCATGCAGTAATAAAGGGCATAACATTCCTTAAGCAAAGGGAAGGGGTGGAAAATAGTGCACTGGCAGCAAAATGGTGCAGTATCTACAATGCAGGTTGCAATCAGTCATGGTGAATAATAAAGGACAGTAAAAACTACTAAATGCACAGGGTGCCCTACAGCGAGCATCTAATACCCTAGAGCGAGTAGTAAGGGACATCGGGTAGCATAAAGATGGCCATTTGCACAACGTAGTCATTATTTATCCTCACCTCCACAGCCAGCTACTTTCCGCAGCATCATTCCAAGCCTGTAAATACAAGAAATGAAGAATTATTTACTGAGAGATTTGGGACAAATGTGACAATGTGCAGAATTTGCAATTGGTTGTAAGGCTGTTCTGGGATTACGTTGTCAGATTTATAAATTTAGACGTCTGACATACCACTAATGTTAATTCCTATGAATGTGGCAGAACTAATTTCCTCTCTACTTTTAGTAATTGCTCTTCCCTCCCAGTATTATGTATTTTTGAGGCCATTGAATACAATACTATCGAAATATTATATCAGGTTTATCATATTTTTGTGTATTTTCTGACCTATGGGTAAATTCAGTACCCGCTTGTTCCCAGGAGTTGGCCTGGAAGATTACCAGTCAGTGTGGAACTGGCATTAGCAATGTATTCCAGTAGATGTATGGATGCTGAAGGTACTGGCTCACTTATCTTCATTGATGATACAACTGCTGATGGAAGTAGCATAATGAATTCTGAAGTGTATAGACACATCCTATCTGCTCAAGTTCAAACAAATGCCTCAAAACTAATTGGCCGACAGTTCATTCTACAGCAAGACAATGATCCCAAACATACTGCTAAAGCAACAAAGGAGTTTTTCAAAGCTAAAAAATGGTCAATTCTTGCTTGCCCAAGTCAATCACCCGATCTGAACCCATTTGAGCATATCTTTTATATGCTGAAGAGAAAGCTGAAGGGGACTAGCCCCCCAAACAAGCATAAGCTAAAGATGGCTGCAATATAGGCCTGGCAGAGCATCACCAGAGAAGACACCCAGCAACTGGTGATGTCCATGAATTGCAGGCTTCAAGCAGTCATTGCATGCAAAGGATATTGCACCAAAATACTAAACATGACTACTTTCATTTACATGACATTGCTGTGTCCTAAATATTATGGTGCCCTGAATTGGGAGGACTATGTATAAACACTGCTGTAATTTCTACATGGTGAAACCAAAATGTATGAAAATGGCCTTTATTAAAATCTGACAATGTGCACTTTAACCACATTTGATTTTTTTCTATTACAAATCTCAAATTGTAGCGTACAGAGGCAAATCAATAAATGATGTGTCTTTGTCGCAAACATTATGGAGGGCACTGTATATTGGTCTCACTTATTCAGAAATAGCTGCTCGGGGTTGAATCAGGCATGTACGATGAAGGGCAGGTACAATGAAAATCTTGCTTGCAGCAGCATCACAGATACATAGACTCATACCACACATAAACATAAATTATATTATCTACAAATTAAGCATAAATTCTACGATAGTGAAAAGAAAAGCTTGTATAACAAAATTGCTTCTCCAATCTCTCCTCATAAAGGAAATAGTCCAATCCAGGCAACATCCTGGTGAATCTCCTCTGCACACCATCCAGTGATCTTGTACCCCAAATTAAATTTGTTCATCAGCAATCTTCATTTGCCCTCCCAAAATGTATCACATCACACTTATCAGCATTAAATTCAGGATTAAAATCAAGGGCTACTCCAATAGAACTGCAGTCTCACACTATCTTGACACCCGGGTTCAATCCTGGCCTTGCTTTCTATGTGGTTTGCACGTCCTTTCTGTGACTATGTGTTTCCTCCGAGTGCTTCGGCTTCCTCCCAAATCCTTCCAAAGGAACAACGATAAAGGAAACAGGCCATTGTTAGCTGTTTGCTAGGCGAGAATGAGAAGCTTATGCGACAGATGGGGGAGGAATGGAGAGAGAGAGGGAATGCATGAGTTAGATAAATCAATGCTCATACCACGCTGTAAGCTGCCCAAGCAAAATATGAAGTGCTGTTCCTCCAATTTGCTTTTAACCTCATTCTGACAATGGAGGCCAAGGACAGAAAGGTCATTGTGGGAATGGGAAGGGGAATTAAAGTGTTTGGCAATCGGGAGATCAGATAGGTCCAGGCGGACTGAGCGAAGGTGTTCAGCGAAACGAACGTCCAGTCTGCGTTTGGTCTCGCCAATGTACACATCTTGAAGAGTCCACATCTTGAAGTAGATACAGTAGATAAGGTTGGAAGAGGTGCAAGTGAATTACAGTAGATGAGGTTGCCGGATGTGCAAGTGAATTGCAGTACTGATGGTCCATTGTTTTCCATGGTCAGGATAAGATTAGAGTTGAGCAGGTAGGTTCCATAATCTGATGGTTGTAGGAATGTAACTTCCCAAAATTGGTGGTGTGGGATTCGGAATGTAGAAATAAGGAACTGCAGATCTTGGTTTACAAAAAAAAAAGAACACTTTGGCAATGGAGGAGGCTCGGCACAGAAAGGACAGCATGGGAATGCGAAATGGACTAAAAATGGTTAGCAGCCAGGAGATTCAGTAGGCCTTCGAGGAGCAAGCACCAGTGTTCGGTGAAAAACTCGCCAAATTTATGCTTGGTCTCACCAACGTACAGGAGGCCACATCGGGATGCAGTAGATGAGGTTAGAGGAAGAGCACATGAGCCTCTATCTCACTTGGAAGGACTGCTGGTGTCCCTGGATGGAGGCAAGGGAGGAGGTATAGGGACAGTTGGTACATCTTCTGTGGTTACACGGAAAAGTATCTGGGGAGCAGGTAGTTTATGTGGGAAGGGATGAGTGAACCAAGAAGTGGCGGAGGGAGCAGTCTCAGCGAAGGGGGAAAGGATGGGATGATGTGACTGGTGGAAGGACCACGTTGGAGGTGACGGAAATGCCAGAGGATGATGAGGAATGTGTGTTGAAAGGTGAGGGCCAGGCGAACTCTGTTCTTCTTCCGTCTGGAGTGTAGGGGGAGCAATAGAAGAGCTGCGGGGCTCAGTGGAGGCGCGGGTGAGGGATCTATCTATGACAGCAGGGGAAGAAACAATGTTTACTAAAAAACTAGGACATTTAAGATTTCCTAGAGTGGAAAGTCTCATCATGGGAGCAATTCAGACTATGGAAAAGGGCAGGATGGCAAGAGGCAGGATGGCAGGAAATATATTCCTGATAACTGTGGGTGTCAGTAGATGTTGTAGTAGACGTCAGTCATTAGTCTGTCCCCTGTGAAGGAAATAAAGATTAATAAAGGGGGAGGGGAGGAAGTATCAGAGATAGTCAAAGTGAATTTGAGGCAGGGTGGAAATTAATGGCAAAATTAATGAAATCGACTAGTTCTGCACAGGTACAGGAGGCAGCCCCAATGCAGTTGTTGACGTAGTGGAGAAAGAGTTGGGGATTGGTGCCAGTGAACGTTTGGAATGGGGACTAGCAACAAAAAGACAGGCAAAGCTGTGACCCATATCAATGCTCAAAGCTACACCTTTAACTAGGAGAAAGTGAGGAGTCGAAGAAGTTATTGAGAGTGAGGACAGGTTCTGCCAGGTGGAGGAGTGTTAGTAGAGGGTAATTGAAGTGTAGAGTGTCAGTAGAGGTCTCTGATCATGGAAGAAAAGGAGGTCCTTGAGACCTCCTTCCTGGTGGGGGACGGAGGTGTAAAGGGACTGGATGTTCATGGGAAAGATGAGGCTATGCTAGAAATTAAATAATGGGATTCAGGGTTTCGTACCTCCTGTCCAACAGCAGCAGGTAAAGAGGACATGGCCCAGATGGTGGGTATCCTTCATGATAGCTTATAACAAGGACATTTATTAGTCAAGTATGTAAGAACATACAAAGTATTTGATTTGCCATTTTCAGTTATACCAAGAGAAAGCAACAAAACACACAACATAACATCAACCACAGCGCACTGTGATGGAAGGCAATAAGGTGTTATCTTCTTCCCTCCTTTTTCTCGCATGGTCGGGGGAGTCGAACCATCCGCAGTCGGGGCGATCGAAGTTCCCGAGATCAGTACGGCCGAAGCTCCTGCGGCTTGGAGCTCCCGAAGCCGGTCCCAAACCAAGGGACCGTGAGCTCCACGATGTTAAGTCCGCAGGCTCCTGCGGTTGGAGCTCCAAAGGTCGATCCCCAGTAAAGGGACTGCCAGCTCCACGATGTTAAGCCGCAGTGCAGACGGAGATACCACCCGGAAAAAGTCGGATCTCCGTCGCAGAGATTAAAAAAAGTTTCCACCACCCACCACATAATACAAAACTAAAGGTCCACTAACACATATATATTACAACAAACTAAAAACAACAAAGAAGGAAAAGGACAAGACAGACAGTTGGCGAGGCAGCCATCGTTCGGCCACCTGGATGCCACCATCCTGAGGCAGTGTCTCATGACTTGGAGAACTGTGCCCATGACGGACTATACTGAATCCATCATTCTCTGCAGCCTCTTGCATTTCTACCATACCAGGCATGATGTAAATAGTGAGGATACTTTCCTATACAAAGGATTTACAGATATCTCACCAGAAATAAACCACTGTGAGTACAGAATATCCAACATCCATGGATGATAGTTTTGACATTTCTAATACCTAGCACAAATGTCCGAGAATGACGTGTAGGATGCAGAGACTGGTGGGGTGAGAGGTGGAGACGAGGAGAACTCTTGCTTGTTAGCCGGGGGGGGGGGGGGGGGGGGGGGGGGGGGGGGGGGGGGGGTGAGTGCAGAACTGCTGGTGTTGCTCCCACTTCTCTTTTCCAGTTTTCTTCTCCCCCCCCCCACCCCACCCCACCTCTCTCCACACTCCAGTCAGTCTGTAGAAGGGTCCCAACTCAAAACGTCGCCGTACATTCCCATCTCAGATGCTTCCTGACCCGCTGTCCTTCTAAAACTGTGTTTTGCCCAAGCACTTGTCAACACACTAGGCAACCTACTCTATGTCCTGGATAGACACAAAATGCTGAAGTAACTCCGTGGCACAGGCAGCATCTCTGGAGAGAAGGAATGGATGACGTTTCGGGTCGAGTCCCTTCTTCAGACTAGTTAGGGATAAGGGAAACGAGAGATGTAGACGGGTGACTTCCTCTCAGTTAACCCGCTAACCAATTGAGAAGTCTGTCTTCAGCCACCAAATGGAACCGTGTCAGAGAGAAGTGTTCTAGCACTTGTAGGCAACTTATTCTGTGTTCTAATACTTTGTTTTGCTCGAGCACTTGCCGACCCAAACAGGAAACCTGAATAGCATGACGAAATTGGGCCGAAGCGCCTCTTGCAGTGCTGTGTTACCCCACGGAGTGGGCACTGTGTTGTGTTACCGCAGTGAGCTGGCACTGTGTTACTCCGGGGAGCGGGCACTGTGTTACTCCGGGGAGTGGGCACTGTGTTACTCCGGGGAGCAGGCACTGTGTTACTCCCAAGAAGCGGGCACTGTGTTACTCCGGGGAGTGGGCACTGTTACTCCGGGGAGCGGGCACTGTGTTACTCTGGGGAGCGGGCACTGTGTTACTCCGGGGAGCGGGCACTGTTACTCCGGGGGAGCGGGCACTGTGTTACTCCGGGGAGCGGGCACTGTTACTCCGGGGAGCGGGCACTGTGTTACTCCGGGAGCTGGCACTGTGTTACTCCGGGGAGCGGGCACTGTGTTACTCCGGGGAGTGGGCACTGTGTTACTCCGGGGAGCGGGCACTGTGTTACTCCGGGGAGCGGGCACCGTGTTACTCCGGGGAGCGGGCACTGTGTTACTCCGGGCACTGCACTGTGTTACTCCGGGGAGCTGGCACTGTGTTACTCCGGGGAGCGGGCACTGTGTTACTCCGGGGAGCGGGCACTGTGTTACTCCGGGGAGCGGGCACTGTGTTACTCCGGGGAGCGGGCACTGTGTTACTCCCGGGAGCGGGCACTGTGTTACTCCGGGGAGCGGGCTCTGTGTTACTCTCCGGGGAGCGGGCTCTGTTACTCCGGGGAGCGGGCACTGTTACTCCGGGAGCGGGCACTGTGTTACTCCGGGGAGCGGGCACTGTGTTACTCCGGGGAGCGGGCTCTGTTACTTCTACTACGGGGAGCGGGCACTGTGTTACTCCGGGGAGCGGGCACTGTGTTACTCCGGGGAGCGGGCACTGCGTTACTCCGGGGAGCGGGCACTGTGTTACTCCGGGGAGCGGGCACTGTGTTACTCCGGGGAGCGGGCACTGTTACTCCGGGGAGCGGGCACTGTGTTACTCCGGGGAGCGGGCACTGTGTTACTCCGGGGAGCGGGCACGGGGAGCGGGCACTGTTACTCCGGGGAGCGGGCACTGTTACTTCTGGGAGCGGGCACTGTGTTACTCCATGGAGCGGGCACTGTTACTCCAGGGAGCGGGCACTGTTACCCCAGGGAGCGGGCACTGTGTTTACCCGGGAGCGGGCTCTGTTACTCCGGGGAGCGGGCACTGTGTTACTCCGGGGAGCGGGCACTGTGTTACTCCGGGGAGCGGGCACTGTGTTACTCCGGGGGAGCGGGCACTGTGTTACTCCGGGGAGCGGGCTCTGTTACTCTCCGGGGAGCGGGCACTGTGTTACTCCGGGGAGCGGGCACTGTGTTACTCCGGGGAGCGGGCTCTGTTGTTACTCCGGGGAGCGGGCACTGTGTTACTCCGGGGAGCGGGCACTGTGTTACTCCGGGGAGCGGGCACTGTTACTCCGGGGAGCGGGCACTGTGTTACTCCGGGGAGCGGGCACTGTGTTACTCCGGGGAGCGGGCTCTGTTACTAGCGGGGGAGCGGGCACTGTTGTTACTCCGGGGAGCGGGGCACTGTGTTACTCTCGGGGAGCGGGCACTGTGTTACTCCAGGGGAGCGGGCACTGTGTTACTCCGGGGAGCGGGCACTGTGTTACTCCGGGAGCGGGGAGCGGGCACTGTTACTTCTGGGAGCGGGCACTGTGTTACTCTGGGGAGCGGGCACTGTGTTACTCCAGGGAGCGGGCACTGTGTTACTCCAGGGAGCGGGCACTGTGTTACTCCGGGGAGCGGGCACTGTGTTACTCAGGGGAGCGGGCACTGTTACTCCAGGGAGCGGGCACTGTTACTCCGGGGAGCGGGCACTGTGTTACTCCAGGGAGCGGGCACTGTTACTCCAGGGAGCGGGCACTGTTACTCCGGGGAGCGGGCACTGTGTTACTCCAGGGAGCGGGCACTGTTACTCCAGGGAGCGGGCACTGTTACTCCGGGGAGCGGGCACTGTGTTACTCCAGGGAGCGGGCACTGTTACTGCAGGGAGCGGGCACTTGTGTTACTCCAGGGAGCGGGCACTGTGTTACTCCAGGGAGCGGGCACTGTGCTCCAGGGAGCGGGCACTGTGCTCTGAGACTGCAGCCGCCGCCCTGCCTTCACTCACCTCACTAACCCGCGCCGCCCGGCTCAGCTCCGCGGCCTCCAGGAAGGTGAAGATGTGGATCAGACAGTCCCGGGTCAGGGCGCCGGCGTGGGGCGGCTCCATCCCGGGCACCGCCTTACTCCAACCGCGGGGAGCTCGGCCACAGCCCGGGAGAGGGAGGGGGAGAGAGGCCCGAACACCCGACCCGAGGCCGAGGCCCAGCGGCGGGAGACGGGCGGCCGGCAGTGGTAGTGAGGTGTGAGGCGTGAACGTCCACAGAGGCCGCTGGTGGCGGGGCGGGGCGCTCCGGGGAGCGGGCACTGTGTTACTCCGGGGAGCGGGCACTGTGTTACTCCGGGGAGCGGGCACTGTGTTACTCCGGGGAGCGGGCTCTGTGTTACTCCGGGGAGCGGGCACTGTGTTACTCCGGGGAGCGGGGCTCTGTTACTCCGGGGAGCGGGCTCTGTTACTCCCGGGGAGCGGGCACTGTGTTACTCCGGGGAGCGGGCACTGTGTTACTCCGGGGAGCGGGCACTGCGTTACTCCGGGGAGCGGGCACTGTGTTACTCCGGGGAGCGGGCACTGTGTTACTCCGGGGAGTGGGCACTGTGTTACTCCGGGGAGCGGGCACTGTGTTACTCCGGGGAGCGGGCACTGTGTTTACTCCGGGGAGCGGGCACTGTGTTACTCCGGGGAGCGGCACTGTTACTTCTGGGAGCGGGCACTGTGTTACTCCATGGAGCGGGCACTGTTACTCCAGGGAGCGGGCACTGTTACTCCAGGGAGCGGGCACTGTTACTCCAGGGAGCGGGCACTGTTACTCCAGGGAGCGGGCACTGTGTTACCCCAGGGAGCGGGGTTAGCGGGCACTGTTACTCCGGGGAGCGGGCACTGTGTTACTCCGGGGAGCGGGCACTGTGTTACTCCGGGGAGCGGGCACTGTGTTACTCCGCGGGAGAGCGGGCACTGTGTTACTCCGGGGAGCGGGCACTGTGTTTACTCCGGGGAGCGGGCACTGTGTTACTCCGGGGAGCGGGCACTGTGTTACTCCGGGGAGCGGGCTCTGTTACTCCGGGGAGCGGGCACTGTGTTACTCCGGGGAGCGGGCACTGTGTTACTCCGGGGAGCGGGCTCTGTTACTCCGGGGAGCGGGCACTGTGTTACTCCGGGGAGCGGGCACTGTGTTTCCGGGGAGCGGGCACTGTGTTACTCCGGGGAGCGGGCACTGTGTTACTCCGGGGAGGGCACTGTGTTACTACACTGTGTTACTCCGGGGAGCGGGGCACTGTGTTACTCCGGGGAGCGGGCACTGTGTTACTGCTGCGGGCACTGTGTTACTCCGGGGAGCGGGCACTGTGTTACTCCAGGGAGCGGGCACGGGCACTGTGTTACTCCGGGGAGCGGGTCAGGGCGCCGGCGTGGGGCGGCTCCATCCCGGGCACCGCCTTACTCCAACCGCGGGGAGCTCGGCCACAGCCCGGGAGAGGGAGGGGGAGAGAGGCCCTGTGTTTACACCCGACCCGAGGCCGAGGCCCAGCGGCGGGAGCGGGGAGGCCGGCAGTGGTAGTGTGCTACTCCGGGAGGTGTGAGGCGTTAACGTCCACAGAGGCCGCTGGTGGCGGGGCTCTCCGGGGAGCGGGCACTGTGTTACTCCGGGGAGTGGGCACTGTGTTACTCCGGGGAGCGGGCACTGTGTTACTCCGGGGAGCGGGCTCTGTGTTACTCCGGGGAGCGGGCTCTGTTACTCCGGGGAGCGGGCTCTGTTACTCCGGGGAGCGGGCACTGTGTTACTCCGGGGAGCGGGCACTGTGTTACTCCGGGGAGCGGGCTCTGTTACTCCGGGGAGCGGGCTCTGTTTACTCCGGGGAGCGGGCACTGTTACTCCGGGGAGCGGGCACTGTGTTACTCCGGGGAGCGGGCACTGTGTTACTCCGGGGAGCGGGCACTGTGTTACTCCGGGGAGCGGGCACTGTGTTACTCCGGGGAGCGGGCACTGTGTTACTCCGGGGAGCGGGCACTGTTACTCCGGGGAGCGGGCACTGTGTTACTCCGGGGAGCGGGCACTGTGTTACTCCGGGGAGCGGGCACTGTTACTTCTGGGAGCGGGCACTGTGTTACTCCATGGAGCGGGCACTGTTACTCCAGGGAGCGGGCACTGTTACTCCAGGGAGCGGGCACTGTTACTCCAGGGAGCGGGCACTGTTACCCCAGGGAGCGGGCACTGTGTTACCCCGGGGAACGGGCTCTGTTACTCCGGGGAGCGGGGCACTGTGTTACTCTCCGGGGAGCGGGCACTGTGTTACTCCGGGGAGCGGGCACTGTGTTACTCCGGGGAGCGGGCACTGTGTTACTCCGGGGAGCGGGCTCTGTTTACTCCGGGGAGCGGGCACTGTGTTACTCCGGGGAGCGGGCACTGTGTTACTCCGGGGAGCGGGCTCTGTTGTTACTCCGGGGAGCGGGCTCTGTTACTCCGGGGAGCGGGCACTGTGTTACTCCGGGGAGCGGGCACTGTGTTACTCCGGGGAGCGGGCTCTGTTACTCCGGGGAGCGGGCACTGTGTTACTCCGGGGAGCGGGCACTGTGTTACTCCGGGGAGTGGGCTCTGTTACTCCGGGGAGCGGGCACTGTGTTACTCCGGGGAGCGGGCACTGTGTTACTCCGGGGAGCGGGCACTGTGTTACTCAGGGGAGCGGGCACTGTGTTACTCCGGGGAGCGGGCACTGTTACTCCGGGGAGCGGGCACTGTTACTTCTGGGAGCGGGCACTGTGTTACTCTGGGGAGCGGGCACTGTGTTACTCCATGGAGCGGGCACTGTGTTACTCCAGGGAGCGGGCACTGTGTTACTCCAGGGAGCGGGCACTGTTACTCCGGGGAGCGGGCACTGTTACTCCCGGGGAGCGGGCACTGTGTTACTCCAGGGAGCGGGCACTGTTACTCCAGGGAGCGGGCACTGTTACTCCGGGGAGCGGGCACTGTGTTACTCCAGGGAGCGGGCACTGTTACTCCAGGGAGCGGGCACTGTTACTCCAGGGAGCGGGCACTGTTACTCCAGGGAGCGGGCACTTGTGTTACTCCAGGGAGCGGGCACTGTGTTACTCCAGGGAGCGGGCACTGTTACTCCAGGGAGCGGGCACTGTTACTCCAGGGAGCGGGCACTGTGTTACTCCAGGGAGCGGGCACTGTGTTACTCCAGGGAGCGGGCACTGTTACTCCAGGGAGCGGGCACTGTTACTCCAGGGAGCGGGCACTGTGTTACTCCAGGGAGCGGGCACTGTGTTACTCCAGGGAGCGGGCACTGTGTTACTCCAGGGAGCGGGCACTGTTACTCCAGGGAGCGGGCACTGTTACTCCAGGGAGCGGGCACTGTTACTCCAGGGAGCGGGCACTGTTACTCCAGGGAGCGGGCACTGTGTTACCCCAGGGAGCGGGCACTGTGTTACTCCAGGGAGCGGGCACTGTGTTACTCCAGGGAGCGGGCACTGTGTTACTCCAGGGAGCGGGCACTGTGTTACTCCAGGGAGCGGGCACTGTGTTACTCCAGGGAGCGGGCACTGTGTTACTCCAGGGAGCGGGCACTGTGTTACTCCAGGGAGCGGGCACTGTGTTACTCCAGGGAGCGGGCACTGTTACTCCAGGGAGCGGGCACTGTTACTCCAGGGAGCGGGCACTGTTACTCCAGGGAGCGGGCACTGTGTTACTCCAGGGAGCGGGCACTGTGTTACTCCAGGGAGCGGGCACTGTGTTACTCCAGGGAGCGGGCACTGTGTTACTCCGGGGGAGCGGGCACTGTGTTACTCCAGGGAGCGGGCACTGTGTTACTCCGGGGAGCGGGCACTGTGTTACTCCAGGGAGCGGGCACTGTGTTACTGCACTGTGTTACTCCGGGGAGCGGGCACTGTGTTACTCCAGGGAGCGGGCACTGTGTTACTCCAGGGAGCGGGCACTGTTACTCCAGGGAGCGGGCACTGTGTTACTCCAGGGAGCGGGCACTGTTACTCCAGGGAGCGGGCACTGTGTTACTCCAGGGAGCGGGCACTGTTACTCCAGGGAGCGGGCACTGTTACTCCAGGGAGCGGGCACTGTGCTCTGAGACTGCAGCCGCCGCCCTGCCTTCACTCACCTCACTAACCCGCGCCGCCCGGCTCAGCTCCGCGGCCTCCAGGAAGGTGAAGATGTGGATCAGACAGTCCCGGGTCAGGGCGCCGGCGTGGGGCGGCTCCATCCCGGGCACCGCCTTACTCCAACCGCGGGGAGCTCGGCCACAGCCCGGGAGAGGGAGGGGGAGAGAGGCCCGAACACCCGACAGAGGCCGAGGCCCAGCGGCGGGAGACGGGAGGCGGGCAGTGGTAGTGAGGTGTGAGGCGTTAACGTCCACAGAGGCCGCTGGTGGCGGGGCCCACACTCACTGACTCACACTCACACTGACACACCCTCTCACTGACACTCACACTCACAACAACAGCAGCAGCTTCACTCACCCCTCCCTCCCTCCCTCCCCGACACTCGCTTCCGCCTCTGTAAACCCAGCCCCGCCCCGCCGCCTACAAACGTTTCAAACCGAGCAGATTTGTCCGTCTTCAGACACCAGTGGAATCGTGTGAGAGAGAAGTAAAAAAAAAGCGCTTTCAAAACTACAATCGAGTTCGGTATTCCGACTGCGCATGTCCAGGTCATAGGTCATTCGTCATAAACATTGTCGTGAGCGGATCTGCTGTGTGTTATCAGACCCTTTTATCCGTATTTTCCAGCTTTGATTCTTCTCGGTAAGAAAATACTGCTTTCAAACTATGAATTAGTTGTGTTTATTGTTCCTTTGTATAGACCTATGATGATTTGTCGGTTTTATTGCTTTATGCTTGGGTGAGTGTTATATGCTTCATGCTGCTGCCTGGGGTCCGTGGTCGTGGTCGGGCCCAGGTCTACGGCACTGTGGGCACTGTTGAATTACTGCTGGGCTGTCCCCGTCCCCTCCCAGGTGCCGGCGGTGGCCAAGCACCGGTCATCGGCGGGGATGCACACGGCGTGCTGCGGTAATCGGCGGGTCTGGCAACATCTCTGTAGAAGCGTCTCGACCCGAAGCATCACCCTTTTCTCTGGGGATGCTGCCTGTCCAGCTGAGTTACTGTAGCGTTTTGTGTGTGTCCCCGTTGATGGCAAGTGTTTTGTCTTTCACCGGGGGGGGGGGGGGTTGACGCTGGGTGGGGCGGGGGGGGCGGCTGGCGGTACCTTGGGAGTTGCAGTGGGGTTGGGCTGGAGTTAGCGCTTCTTCTCCGCGTTGGCAGTGGGCTGCTGCTCCGCGTCGCCCCTGACGTCTCCAGCTGCCACCGGGCGGGGATGGGAAACTGGGGAGGGGGTGGGGTGGACCTGTGACGGTACTGTGGCGATTCTATAGCGCTTCCGGCGCTAGGGACCCAGGTTCAAGCCTGACTGCAGATGAGACACAGGTCTGTTGTGCACTCTCACCTGTGTCCTACTCGCATCTGCCCCCTCTCTCACTGTTACACCCTGCTCTCCTGCTACCTGGCATCCCCGTTCATCAGATTAAATATATTTTTACACATAAATTATGAATAAAGATAAGAATTTATACACAGTTTATTCAGCCAGCACTTTGTTCGCTTTTTCTTTATATTGAATGACCTTTGACAAATCTCATGATTCCTTGCGTTTTTCGGAATACCGAACGCTTATTAACTGTGTGTATTTATGGTTCATTTGTACAAAACTACGATGATTTTGGTGGTTTTATTGTCTTTACCTTGGTCGCTTCCTGGCCCGCTTCGGTGAGTGAGCAAGATCTTGACAATGAATAACACCATTTTTTATTGCTCTTGTTTTGGAGGGGTGGGGCGGGGGGAGAGGCGAATGAAATGTATGATTTCTATAACCATCAATAGATAATATGAAAAGTATTTGTTGGGTTTTCACCTCTTATATACTAGTCCATGGCCACAGGCTGTATGCACGTTTGTTGACTTCTGAATAAGTTCTGCATGTACATGTGTAAGTAAAGTTGTATAGTACAAAGCTTAGTCACGAGTCTCCTGACTAATCATGTCTCTTCTGATTCCCATTACATTGGATAATTTAAATCTGTATTTGACGTTTTAACTTTCTGTTATAATTTTGTGATTGTATAAAAGATCTCAATATATTTGCACCATTTTATTTTGCATTGGAACGTAGCATTTATTATATTGGAACATGTAATGGACATGCTTACAAGACCGTATTTGAATTAACATATGATTGACTTTGTTATTCATTTTGTTTTATATGTTACAGGGCAAAGCCATGCCAATTTGTGCAATGTTGGGCTGTTCGAACAGCACATATCACCTGTATAAGTGGAAGTATGATGTGTGTGATAGCCACCACTGTAAAGTTGCAACGGGAAACTGTTTCTGCCCACCTCCCTTCAAACTCTTCCCATTTCCGACAGAGAGGAGGGATGGAGCAGCCCGGTTGCGTTGGGCCAAACTGGTCAACCGAAAGAACCAGAAAGGCACGCATTGGTTGCCTCACCCAAACGGCTATAGCCGCGTGTGCTCTAAGCACTTTGTGGACGGCGAACCAACAGAGCTCAATCCAGACCCGGTGCTGAATCTTGGTTATTTGTTATTGGACTCTCCAATGTCCCCACGTGCACTCCCTCGCAGAGATGAAACACCTTCTAATAAAAGGAGAAAGTCGGTAACAGCAACGCAAACCAATGTTGACCAACATGTTGACGATGGACCAGACAACAAGCGGTTACGGGCTTTTGCTTTAGATCATGCTTATGTGTACAAATGCAGCTGTCAAGAGAACTGTAATTGCACGGGATGCATCCAAAAGCAGAAGGACATAAACAAACTGACTGACAAAGTTGAAATGTTGGTAGGCAAGGTAGAAGAATTGAAACTAAAACTGAAGAATGCTTCCATTAAAAAGCGTTTTTGTAGCAATATCAATGACAAAAATGTGAGAAGATTGACAGGGCTCTTTTCGACGGAAGACTTAGACAACCTATGCGAGTATCTGAAGCCTAAAGCAATGAAAATGCGATATTGTGAAGGGAAGAAAAAAGTCGTCAGTACTATAGTACCAAGAAATTTTAAACGAACGCCAAAGAAGACTGGACCCAAATCAAAACTCAGCGTAAAGGATGAAATGATACTTGTGTTGATGAAGCTGCGCCTTGGACTGTCGATGGTGTTTCTCGCGTCTTTGTTTGGGCTTAGTGTGGGTACATGTTCTAAAATATTCTATACTTGGATTAAATTCCTAGCCATCCAACTGAAACCCCTGATTTTCTGGCCAAATCGTGATTTGATAAGGTCCACGCAGCCGAAACAGATAATAAATAAATGGCCAGCACTGAGATGCATTCTCGACTGTGCAGAGATATTTATAGAACGACCACAGCATCTACAGTTGCAGGCTTTGACATGGTCTGAACACAAGAAACACAACACTGTGAAACTATTGGTTGGAATTGCCCCAAACGGCATGATCACATTCTTATCAAATGCTTGGGGTGGGCGATCATCTGATGCACACATTGTTAGGAAGAGCGAATTTTTGAACTTAGTTGATCCTGGGGATTGCATAATGGCAGATAGAGAATTTCCCATTCAAGAAGACTTGAAGTTTCGCCAAGCCTATTTAGAGATTCTCCCTCCCAGCGATGGTTATCAGCCAATGACCACAGAAAAAGTACACACAACCAAGAAGGTTGCCAATGTCCGCATTCATGTTGAACGTGCCATAGGTCGTCTAAAGTATTTTAACATCCTGGGAAACACTTTACCCATCACTTTAGTTCCGCATATTGATGATATTTTCACCGTCTGCGCAGCATTATGTAATTTACTGCCTCCATTGGTGTGTAAATGAGATGTTGTTGCACTTACAGATCATTTTGATCAGAAGTTCAACTTTATCTTTAACCAGATTTGATATGAACTGAAATCCAGAACTTGCCGAGTTTGCAACATGTACATTTCAACAAAATCAGAGTTTTACATCTCTTACATCGCACTTATTTTCAAAACAGTTTTGTTATCACCATGTATCTATACAGAGCTCAGTTATTGCGTTTAATTCATAGTATACAAACTGATGGATTTTTTTCTGACTATGACAGTACTGAACTATACATTTAGTTTGTGAAGGCCCAGTGTAGTTGAATTTGCATAAACAATATTAAGAGATTTTTTTTTTTTCAAGCCACAATGACTATTTACTAATAGTTATACCGTGTATGTGTCTGGATTAATTCCAGCATGCATGTCGGGATCTTGTTTTACATATCTGCTGTGTAGTTTTTAATAATTCTTCATGTACCAGGTAGAGATAAAATGTTGGGGATAGTGCTTTGGAATTGCAAATAATTGATAAAAAAACATGCTAGATGAATATTTAGGAGGTGGCATGTCATGGTTGTTGTACACACGATAAGGGTTGCTTGTTAGCATTATGGGGGGGGGGGGGGATACCGGGATTACTTCTCGGACAATCAACTCCATAATTCTTGCAGATATTCAAGTGAAAGAACATATAACTCAGCACATTCGGCATATTTCCTCGTGGTTCAATACAATGCACATCTCGATCAGTAAATGTACAGAAGTTCATACAACTCTTAATTTCTTTCATTTCATTTAATCATTTATCAACCATTGTTTCAGTGTACATTAGCCATTAAGTTAAATGTATATTTTTAGAAGTAGTCACACATATGCGTAGTACTTATGTCGAGTTGCATCTCAAAACTACAAATTAATATTGACTTTGTTTCAAGTAAACAAAATGAGAATGTATGGTATATACCATAAACATCAAGTTAACTCATCTCTCATTACTTTCCTCAGTTGTGTACATGTTGTGTATATGTGTGTGGTATGTATAGTGGTATGTCTAGTATGTTAACATAGACCATAAAACAGATACACGATTATGCCAAAACAATATGTGTTTTTTTACATTACTGCACACAAACATTTGACAAAGGGGGTCAAATTTCAAATTCCTTCAAAAAAGGTGACAAGCATGATACTGGGTTCATGACTAACATAGTATCAACAACAAATATAAGAAAAGATGGCAAGTTTCTGAAAATGGCATCAGAAAGCTGTACTGTCAGCGCCTGCTCTTGAGGTAATAGTTAACTGCAGGAAGCAGCCTGAGATCGCCACACCTCCTCCTTCGAAGACCAGAACTGAGCTGCTGGTACAAGCCCGAAATCACCAACATCATCATACATGTGCTCTGACGTTGAGGGACAATGCCATGCGGTCCTGGACTGTCTTACCACTGTAAATAGAATAAACCATGTGAGTTCACCCTTCTACAGTGTGGTAATAAGCGAGTTCGGTATCCAAAAAACGCAAGGAATCATCGGATTTGTCAAAGGTCATTTTCCATAAGGAAAAATCGAACCAGACTCTAGACACAGTGAGTATATTTTGGGTCCTATTTTATTTGGCTTTTTTTAAGCTTTTATTGGTCATGGCTGACTCAAATTATGAAAATGTGACACTTGAAGATTTTCAAAGATGGAAAGTCGATGCTTTGAAGATTTTTTTAGCGGACAGGGGGTCGAGAAGAACGGGAAGAAAAGCTGAACTTGCAGCTCTATCTTTAGCTGCAGTAGTCATGAAGAAGATTGTGCTGCCAACTGCAGGTGAAGAAAAACATAGTCATTTTGATCAGTACAAAGAACTCCTGAAATGTGGAGAAAAAATTCTTCCCGATCCCACGAGGGAACTGAAAGATGGGTGGCTTGGAGAATCGACAGGAATAAACTTCTGGCCTCCCACAGTCACTGTCGACTTGTCAAATCATCTTACCAGTAATGATGAGGCTGACAGGCCAGCAACTTCACTGAAGTCTCAGCGACTACAAAGGCCTATAGCTATTTAGATGCTAGATTTCTGAAAGAAGTCTTCTTTCATCCCATGAATGATGATTCTGCAATGTGCTTTTTGAAAGCAGACTGTACACCTTCTGAAAGAGTATGCCAGACCCCATAAGCCATGGGTGTGCATGGAGAAGTCATCTGGGATTATTCACTCTGCTTACTGTACAGTGACTCGTCAAAATCTGTTCTTTGTCCATCAGTGGTGGTGTCCTTGGCAAATTTAAAGATTGTGCTGCAGCTGTCCAAAGATCTTAAATAACAATATTTGAGATCTGATTGCATAGCTGTAGGAGGTACTATCATTCAGATGTGGTGTTAAGCCAATACATTGGTAATGGATCTATGTGGACCATTGTGAAGGTCAGTGGGGATGATACCCCCCCATATCCCAGCCAGTATTCATCAGTCAGCATTAGCTTGCGATTGGCATTCACAGCATTAGTTTGTGAGATTTACTTCACTGGTATGTTTCCAGTTAATGCATTAAATTGCCTGAACGTCACAAATGTAGATAGTTTGCTTGAAATATCAGTGGCCTCGATATTAATATTTATTTTCTCTATAACATGAATCTAAAGTTTATTTTAGTATAATCTGATGCTTGTATTGCTTAGCTATTTGGCGATTTATGGGCCTGTCCCACTGTACGAGGTAATTCAAGAGTTCGCCCGAGTTTCCCCCGATTCGAACTCGGAGAACTATGGTAATAGCTGTTCGTAGGTACTCGGGGATCCCGTGGAAAATTTTCACAGAGCTGAAAATACTTCACGAGTTTCCGCGTTTCCCGTCTATCAGCCGTTAGCGTTACGAGCCGCTACGAGACATCCATGAGCTCGGACGTAGCCGCTATGTACATTCTACGTACTTACCACGAGTATGATTTTTTTTAAACTTGGAAGAGCTCTTGAATTGCCTCGTACAGTGGGAGACGCCCTTTAGACCTGATCTTGTGCAGGAAACCTCCCTTAGTCTTTCTTCACATTAATTCCTAGTGAATTTGTCTTTAAGAAGAATTACGCTTGTCTGATTGCTCCGAATACCATCATATTCATGAGTGAAAATTCTGAAGAACCTGTCCTCGTGGGGAAAGTGTCACGTTACTGAGACAGCAGGTAAATGCACATTACTTGGGAGTGAACATGTCACATTGTTCTGGCAACAATGAAATAATTTCAAGATCACAAATCACAACAACTCCCAAGGGAGACATGGGAATGAACAACACCTGCCAGCTCCTGCAGGAGCACAACACTGCTCATCAACCGGGAACTGCCAGGTAATTAATCAGCTCAAGCACACAGCTCCAGTCCTTACGCAGAGCTCGGAGAAGCAGCAAGCAGAAGCAGAGAGAAGAGACTATTGGCTTGAAAGTCTGTGAGAAAGAAGGTGAGTGACAGGGAAAGATAGTTTAAAAAGAGCGCCAAGACCCAGGTTTAGGTAATTTACTAATCAACCCTAAAGTAGTTCATTAGGTAAGAGATTAAAACAAGTGCAGCTGTGGCGGAGTGGCCTTGTTGGGGTGAAGTGGCTTGGTGAGTTCTTGGCTCCAGTCTTTGGTGATGAGACGGAGGCAAGGAGGCTACACTTGATTTGAAAGCTGTAATTTTTTTTGTCCGTTGAAGAAATGGCAGGTAGGTTGGTGCAGTGTTTTCCTGCAGGATGTGGGAAGTCAAGGACACCGCTGGTGCTTCTGACAGCTACACCTGCAGAAATTGTGTCCAGGTGTAGCTCCTAAATGAATGTGCTGGGGAACTGGAGCTGCAGTTGGAGGACCTCAGTGCCATCCGCGAAAATGAGAGTTTCCTGGACATAACCTACAGTGAGTTTGTCACACCAAGGATACAGGAAGAGCGAAGGTGGGTGGCTGTGAGATAGGGGAGTAAACATGGAGTGCAGGAGACCCATGCGGCTGTGCCAAATGAAAACAGGTACACCGACTTGGGAGCGGACGACACGACAAGATTGAGTGGTAGTGTGATTCCAACCCTGGTGCTGAGGCTCAATGGGGAAGAGTGATGTCAGGCAGAGCCATAGTGGTGTGAGACTCCATCGTCAGAGGCATGGACAGGAGATTCTGTGGCAACAGGCGAGACTCCAGGATGGTATGTTGCCTCCCTGGTGCCAGGGTCTAGGAGCGGCAGCACGGCATCCTCAAGAGTGAGGGGGAGCAGCCGGAGGTTGTTGTGCATGTTGGCACGAATGATATAGGTCAAAAGAGGAAGGTTCTGCAACAAGATTTTATGGAATTGGGCAGAAGACTGAAAAGCAGGACCTGCAGGGTAGTGATCTCAGGATTGCTTCCAGTGCCTCTTGCTAGTGAAGGTAAAGGCCTGTCCCACTTACGCAATTTCTTTCGGCGACTTGCTGGCACCCGTCATAGTCGCAGCAGGTTGCCAAAAATTTTCAACATGTTGAAAATCTAGCGGTGAGCAAAAAAATGTACGACTCTTTGGGTGACTACTCACCACCAAACAGGCGTCACCCCAAGACATGTTGAAAATTTCCGGCAACCTGCTGCGACTATGACGGGTGCCGGCAAATCGCTAAGTCGCCGAAAAAATTGCGTAAGCCTTCGTCTTGCGTTTGAGGCAGCAGAGGTTATGTAACGCCCTCCAGGCGCTGTAGCCAATTCTGTTGTCGAGGGCCATGAGGTCTACCCCCCACCAGGGGGGGCGGAGGACAGCGCAGTTGAAAATGACGTGCTGCGCTGTTTGCCAGTCTGCTCCACACATGCAGGCTGCTGCGATGCATGTTGGCGTTGAACTGGCCGACCCCTGTACTGAGCCGGTTCAGGGCGACCCATTCTTTGCGGGGCAGGTCCGAGCCGGGTGGGGCTGTGGTGTTCGGTGCAACAGTGAATTGCGGAGGTCGTGAAGTCTGTTCCCAGCTCGTTCTCCATGCTCCTAGTGTGTTGAAACCGGAGCCGCAGAGGGTCGCTGCATGACGGGAGAAGAGGCGATGAGATGACAGGCGTTGAGGTCCCAGTTGCTGTGAGTCCTGGGCGAGGTGCTGCAAAGGATGTTTGGCGTCCGATGGGGCCTTGCACACCAGCCTGTGGGTGAAGTACTCTGCGAAGCTTGGCGGGTGCCCATCCCACTTACTAGGACAGGCCGTTAAGAATAGGAAGATATAGGAGGATATGAATGTGCGGCTGAGGAGTTGGTGCATATGGCGAGGATTCGGATTTCTGGATCATTGGGATCTCTTCCGGGGCAGGGGTGACCTGTATAAAAGGGAATGGTTGAACCTAAACTGGAGGGGGACCAACATCCTAGCGGGAAGGTTTGCTCATGCTACATGGGAGGGTTTAAACTAGATTGGCAGGGGGTGGGATCTCGTGCAGGACAGAGGCACATGAGAGGCTAGAAGTTGGTATGGACGGTGGTGAGGGAAAGGTTAGTGGACAGAATAGGTAGGTGAAAGTCAGAGAGCGAGGAAGGAGGGTTGGTTTAAACTGCAAGTATTTTAATGCAAGAGGCCTGACGGGTAAGGCAGATGAGCTAAGGGCGTGGATAGGTACGAGCGACTGGGACGTTGTAGCCATGACTGAAACCTGGTTAAGGGAGGGGCAGGACTGGCAGCTCAATGTCCTGGGGGTACAGGAGCTTCAGGAGAGACGGGTGAGGGTAGAAGAGGAGGTGCATTGTTGGTTAAGGAGGATGTCACGGCTGTGTTCAGAGGTGACATTACGGAAGGTTCGTCTAGTGAGGTTATATGGGTGGAGCTGAGGACCATGAAAGGGATGATCACATTGTTGGGGGTGTAATACAGACCCCCAAATAGTCAAAGGGAATTAGAAGAGCAAATGTGCTGGGAGATTGCAGACAGCTGCAAGTCAAATAAGGTTGTTGTAGGTGGGGATTTTAACATAGTGTGAAGGGTTCTGATGGGGTGCAATCCCTCAAATGTGTTCAGGAAAGTTTTCTTAACCAGAGAGAAGGCAACGCTGGATCTAGTATTGGCAAATTGGGATGGACAAGCTAATGAAGTGTGTGTGGAAGAGCTTTTTGGGACCAGTGACCACAGTTCGATTAGGTTCAAGATAGTTATGGATAGGGACGGAGAGGGTCCACATGTTAAAATGCTCAACTGGGCCAACTTTGAGGGTATGAGAGAAGGTCTTGCTCAAGTCGACTGGTGCAGGTTATTTGAGGGGAAAGGAACATCAGCCAAGTGGGATGTTTTAGAAAGTATTCTAAAGAAAGCTCAGGATGTGTATGTCCCCGTTAGAGTGAAGGGCAAAGCAGGCAAATGTTTGTCATGTACATCAATGATCTGGATGAAGGTGTGGTAAATTGGATTAGTAAGTATGCAGATGATACCAAGATAGGGGGTGTTGTGGATAATGAAGAGGATTTCCAAAGTCTACAGAGTGATTTAGGCCATTTGGAAAAATGGGCTGAAAGATGGCAGATGGAGTTTAATGCTGATAAATGTGAGGTGCTACACCTTGGCAGGACAAATCAAAATAGGACGTACATGGTAAATGGTAGGGAATTGAAGAATACAGTTGAACAGAGGGTTCTGGGTATAACCGTGCATAGTTCCTTGAAGGTGGAATCTCATATAGATAGGGTGGTAAAGAAAGCTTTTGGTATGCTAGCCTTTATAAATCAGAGCATTGAGTATAGAAGCTGGGATGTAATGTTAAAATTGTACAAGGCATTGGTGAGACCAAATCTGGAGTATGGTGTACAATTTTGGTCGCCAAATTATAGGAAGGATGTCAACAAAATAGAGAGAGGACAGAGGAGATTTACTAGAATGTTGCCTGGGTTTCAACAACTAAGTTACAGAGATAGGTTGAATAAGTTAGGTCTTTATTCTCTGGAGCGCAGAAGGTTAAGGGGGGACCTGATAGAGGTCTTTAAAATGATGAGAGGGATAGACAGAGTTGATGTGGACAAGCTTTTCCCTTTGAGAATAGGGAAGATTCAAACAAGAGGACATGACTTCAGAATTAAGGGACAGAAGTTTAGGGGTAATATGAGGGGGAACTTCTTTACGCAGAGAGTGGTGGCGGTGTGAAATGAGCTCCCAGTGGAAGTGGTGGAGGCAGGTTCATTGGTATCATTTAAAAATAAATTGGATAGGCATATGGATGAGAAGGGAATGGAGGGTTATGGTACGAGTGCAGGCAGGTGGGACTAAGGGGAAAAAAATTTTTGTTCGGCATGGACTTGTAGGGCCGAGATGGCCTGTTTCCGTGCTGTAATTGTTATATGGTTATATGGTTATAAAAGGTGGCTGATGGGAACAATGTGGTCAATCTGTACCAGAGCATGGAGGCCACGAGTTGGTTAATGACCAACACCCTGCCCCGGTAGGAAAGCACTCTGAGGAGACCCGCCTAGCGCCCCAGCCGGGTGAAGACTTTCATCTCCACCTCCTGCCAGTTCGCCAGCCAGGTCTCCGCACCGGGACTCAGGTAGAGGAGGTGCGTGACGCTCCATGTGAAAGACCTCATCTCCTCCGGGAGGGAGTCCACGTGCCAGGGACCCACCAAGAGTCCAGAACAGTTCCCCCAGTTGATCCTGGCAGAGGAGGCGGCCGAGAAGACTCGTTGGCACTCACGCATTCTCTGCAAGTCGACGGGGTCGGTGACCATGAGGAGCACGTCATCGACGTAGGCCGAGAGGACCAACTCCATGTCCGGCTCGGGTAGAACCATGCCCGACAACTTCCTCCAAAGCAGACTAAGGAATGGCTCCACGCAGATGTCGTACACACAGTTGGCCTGACATGGGGCAGCCCTGACGTACTCCTCTGCGGAAGGGAATAGGGGCCGTCAAAGCTGGATTCACACCCATTTCTTCCCTTCCTCTCCTCATGCACCTCTATTCCTTCCTCTACCTATCAAAAGCCCCCCTCACCTGTGTCCACCTATCAGTCGCCAGACTTTGTCCTGTGCTCGTTACAAGGTCAGTTTTTGTCCCCAGTGCAATCAGTCTGAAGAAGGTTCTGAGCAGAATTATTAGGTGTCCATGTCCTCCAGATATGCTGCCTGACCTGCTGAGTGGTCTATTTTGTAAAGCATTATCAGCAGTTCTTTGTGTCTCCAAAACTCATAGAGCTTTTGCTGACGGACACAATGGATGAGTTGTCCAGTTCTTACCTGTAATGTCCATAAGAGGGCAGCAATACCACATACAAAACAAACTGCTGGAGTAACTCAGCAGAACAGACAGCATCTCGGGAGAGAAGGAATGGGTGATGTTTCGGCTCGAGACTCTTCTGTACAGACACCATCGGTGGTTAGGATTGAACCCGGATCTCTGGCGCTGTAAGGCAGCAACCCTACCGTTGCGCCACTGCGCCACCACAATTCTTGGCTTCACAGTCTATTTATATATATCTGCCTGTCCCGCTGAGTTACTCCAGCATTTTGTGTCTACGTTTGTATGTGGGTAAGGGACAAGAAAATAATGTTGAGGTAGACGATCAGCCATGATCTCATTGAATGGCAGAGCCGACTCTAGGCAGAATGGCCAACTCCTATTTCTGAATAATAGTCGCAATTTTGAGTAATTCGCTAAACACCAAAATTTGCTAGATTCCTATGCATCTCCGCTCAGTCTGCCTAAACCTACCTGATCTCCTGGTTGCTAAACACCTTGACTCCCCCTTCCATTCCCACAATGACTTTTCTGTCCAGGGCCTCTTCCAGTGTCAGATTGAGACCCAGCGCAAATTGGTGGAACAGCGCCTCATGTTTTACTTGGGCAGTTTATACCCCAGCGGTATGAACATTGACTTCTCTAACTTCAAGTAGGCCTTGCTTTCCCTCTCTCCCCATCCCTCCCCCTTTGCAGTTCTCCGACCAGGCTGACTCTACCCCTGATTACATTTTATCTCGGCTTGCTTTGTTGTCACATTCCACTGGCTGAAAGTGATCTATTCTTATCAGATCCTTGATCTGAATCCCCATTAATGTCTCTTTTTCACACCTTACCCTTGCTTATCACTGTCTCCCTTTCCCCTGACTCTGAGTCTGAAGAAGGGTCTCAACTCAAAACGTCACCCATTCCTTCTATCCAGAGATGCTGTCTGTCCCGCTGAGTAACTCCAGCATTTTGCGTCTAATCTTTTGAGTAATTTAAAATCCCTCACCTTGACCAGCAGGGGCTGCTGTTAGTTCAATCTCAGAGGCTGCTCATGCTAGCTGGTTCCTTTTGTGGGAGGATTTCACTCTTGATCAATAGTGCTTACGTACGATTGCCATGATCACAGTGAGGACGGCTTGCAAATGAATTACGTTACAATTGTTTTTGCTTCTAAAATCAAGTTGAATCAATTTAATGGATGACCAAAATAGCAACCAAAAACCATTCTACTGACTGGTGTACTAAATCAATGCCACAGTTTTGACCTGCTTTAAACCTGTAACCAGGTGCTGTCTCAGGAATGTACTTCAAAGGAAACTGCTCCATTTACAAATGGGAAAAGCTGAAAGGTCATTTAGTATTGTAGTTTTTGTTTGTGTCTAACTGACCAAAGCTGCTGTTGTCAGAAACGCCCAAGGTCAAAAAAGGTTTTAATTGTATTGAATAATCTTCCAAAAAAAAAGAAATTTTTCTGATTTACTTGTTCATCCAACCAGTAAGATCATCAATCTGAGCTGATTGCCGCACAGGCCAGATATCTACTCAAACTTGTACTTCAACTGATAATAATGACCCATACTGATAAATCTGCGGAAGAAAAATAAACTCGGAATATCAGTCTATTTTTCCTTGACATTCTTAAAGCTGCCTTGGTCTATTAACATGTTTTCTAAAATGTATGATTACTGCTGCTACTAGTTGGAAAATGGAGTAAAAGTAGTACAATCTCCTCAGCTTTTTTTGCAATTCGTTTTTTTTTTCAACTCCAAAACATGGCACTTAACAACCATGGAATTGGGAAGTGGAGACACAGAGAGGTGAATAACCACGTAGTTTAGTTTAGAGATACAGCGTGGAATCAAGCAAGCCCTTCGGCTCACTGAGTCCGCACTAACCAGTGATCTCTGCACTATCCTACACACACTATGGACAATTCACATGTATACCAAGTCAATTAACCTACATACCTGTAGGTCTTTGGACTGAGGAGGGAAACTGAAGATCTTGGACAAAACCCACGTGGGCCACGGGGAGAACGTACAAACTCAGTACAGACAGTGGTCGGGATTGTACCCGGATCTCTGGCGCTGTAAGCGCTGTAATGCAGCAATTTTACCGCTGTGCCACTATGCTGCCGACATGTGGAAGGAGGTAATTAAAACCAGAAATGCAATAGAGGGAAGGAGCTGTTGCACTGTAAGTAACGCTGATCAAAGAAGAAAACAAAGAATCCTGCTTTCTATCCAGTTATTTTAGAAAGTTTTTAAGTTGCAAAACACACAGAGTTATTAGGCCACATTGAGACAACTTCTACACTGCCATGACAAATAAATAAAACAAGCACCAAGTCTATCACCACAGAGTAAGTATGCAGGGTTGAATATCAACTTGGTCAAAGAAGTGAAATTTTTGGATAGAAAAGCAAGGGGAGAAAACATCTGGACTGATGTTTGTAAGGGGAATTCTAGAAGTGTGAAGTAGATGTTTGAAGGGATGTTAAGCTAGTTAACCAAAAACACAATGGTCTGAAGGACTCACCTCAATTCTACCGCATGTGGAGGTGAGTGCATCCAGGATATTCCAGCTGATAAAAAGGAACTGCAGCTGATAAAAAGGAATTGCAGATGCTGTTCTATACCAAAGATTGAAACAAAATGCTGGAGTAACTCAGCGGGTCAGGCTGCATTGTTGAAGAAAATGGATAGGCAACATTTCAGGTCAGACCCTTCTTCAGACTGATTGTGGGGGAGATGGGGAAACTGGAAGTGAGAAGAAAAAAAAACAGGACCGTTCAGAGCTGGCAGCGTTCATATTATTGTGTTGTTAGCTGCCCAAGCAAAATAAGAGGTGTTAGTGCGGGTGTCAGAGGTTATGGGGAGAAGGCAGGAGAATGGGGTTTGGAGGGAGAGAAAGATCAGCCATGATTGAATGACGGAATGAATGAAAACGTTATTGTCATATGTGACAAGTCACTGTGAATTTTGTTTGCACACCTTGCCAAGGTATGCAATAGTCACTCAAGAAGGGCGCTTACACAGTTACAAACGCCCCCTTCCCACCCTCTGCGGCAGTCCCCCCCCCCCCCCCCCTTTGTTCTTCCCCCCTTTTTCTCCCCGTATTGGCTTTTACAATAGTTACAATACCTTATGTTGCTCTTTAAAAGATTCCCAATCCTCTGGCTTCCTGCTCATCTTTGCTATATTATACGTCTTCTGTATTATTTTTATACTGTCCTTGACTTCCCTTGTCAGCCACGTTTGCCTCTTACTCCCCTTTGAATCTTTCCTCCTCTTTGCAATGAAATGATTCTGCATCTTCTGGATTATTCCCAGAAATTTCTGCCTTTGCTGTTCCACCAACATCCCTGCTAGGGTCCCTTTCCAGTCAACTTTGGCCAGCTCCTCCCTCATGCCAACATAGTCCCCTTTGTTCAACTGCAATACTGACACTTCTGATTTCACCTTCTCCGTCTCAAATTGCAGATTAAAACATCATATTGTGGTCACTACCTACTAATGGTCCCTTTACCTCAAGTTCTCTTATCAGATCCGCTTCATTACACAATACTAAATCCAGAATTGCCTTCTCCCTGGTGAGCTCCAGTACAAACTGCTCTAAGAATCCATCTCGGAGGCACTCCACAAATTGCCTTTCTTGGGGTCCAGTATCAACCTGTTACTGGTGGAGGGATAATGTTGAAGATGGTGGAAATGGGGAGGGGGTGGGGAGGTCGGCGGGAGCCATGTTTACTAACGAAAGAGGACATCCAGGATGCCCTAGAATGGAGAGCCTCATCTTGGGAACAGATCCACCAGAGACAGAGAAATTAAAGTTGGGGATAGGGTAGGGTAGAAGGTCCAGATAACTGGGAGTCGATGGGTTTGTAGCAGACCCAGTTGATAGATCACGAAAGGGGAAAGAGTTGTCAAAGATATTCCAATGAATTGAGGACAGGATGGGTTATTGATAAAGTGAAATCAAAAGATTCTGCACAGAAGCATGAAGCAGCCCCGATGAACGCAGTGTGCAAAACTGAGTCCCAGAAAAGGGATCAGTGACTGTTCTCAACATCAAGATAGCAGTGTGAGATCAAGGATCTCAGATAAACATTGAATTCAGTGGGAATCGTGGAGACCATGCTTGATGTTTACCAGAGTAAAATCTCGCTGCGAGAAAGGTGCTTCTAGTTTTGGGGATCAATCATATCGGCATCAGGATATTGTTGCAGGAGCTCTTTACACTGAGCCAACTGCTTCAATCATTGCCCACACTCATAATGTTAGAAACAGGGATGTTTCGTCTTGATAGTTCCTGACATGAGGTGCATCCCACTCTGCTGTTGTATTTTACAACAGCATTCATCATCATCACGTACGCAGCGGTTGAGTAGGCTGGGTCTCTATTCCTTGGAGTGGAGGAGGATGAGGGGTGATCTTAAAGAGGCGTATAAAATCATGAGAGGAGTGGATCGGGGAGATGCACGGAGTCTCTTGCCCAGAGTAGGTGAATCGAGGAGCAGACGACATAGGTTTAAGGTGAAGGGGGAAAGAGTTAGTAGGAATCTGAGGGGTAACCTTTTCACACAAAGGGTGGTGGGTGTATGGACCAAGCTGCATGAGGAGATAGTTGAGGCTGGGACCATCACAACATTTAAGAAACAGTTAGACAGGTACATGGATAGGATAGGTTTGGAGGGTTATGAACCAAATGCGAGGAGGTGGTACTAGTGTAGCTGGGACATGTTGGCCGCTGTGGGCAAGTTGGGCTGAAGGGCCTGTTTCCACACTGTGTCACACTATGACTCTATGACTATCCTCGGCCATCGTGAATCCTTTTATTACCAATCCTGATATTTGTCGGATTTTTGACTGAAATGATAAGCTAACTTAATTGAGATTATAAATAAGTTATTTTTAAATTAGAATATAATGTTATTGCTGTCCATTTCTAATTGTACCTTTTAACGAAGCTTCCTTGACCTTTGATGATGCTTATTTCAGTGGAAGCCTGGATTATAATTAAATGTTAAGCACGTTAGGGGATTTTTCAGTTACTCTATTTTTCTGCCAGGTTGCAGCCCTTTGCTATCTGTTGCTCTCATTCCCATTAGCAATTGAGAAATTGGCTTTGCATGACAGGCAGTAACAAATGAAGCTGTCATAATGCCAGGATACACAGGCGATAATTCTTTGCTCGTCAACAGAGCAGCAGTGGGATTGCCCAGCAAGAATGGCTTCTGTTTCCCGATGAAGATAGCAAAGTGGTCTCCACCTCTCGAAGAAGCCACTCCACGACATACAAATCTGAAGGAGCCGATAACATCCTATTAGTAGCTCTTGGGATGACCATTAGCTGAAGGATAGGCCAATAAAGGGAAGCTTGACCCTTGCCTTGTGAAATCCTTGTCAGCACGCCAGAAGGAAATGACATAAGTGGCAGAAGCCTGACCTAGAAATATAAAGGGGATTTGGTATGCCAGATGAATGAGGAAGGGTTGGGTTTGGGAGATGAATCGCAAAAACAATCATTGTCAGGAAGAACCTTGATAGGGTGCATCAGCTGTGATAACCGGCCTATTTAAGTAACAATGTGTACTGTCAAATAAAGAGATTCTGTCTTCAGAAGTACCAAGACGTGCGTGATTACAAAATATTATGATGACAGCAACACAGGCCTTGGATATAGTCTTGATCTGTCGTGAACTGCAATGAGGACAATTTATCCAAGTAACCTGAAAACAAACATCTTGTAAACTGTTGTTCAGATTTGATTTTACCAGCAATTTATTTTTTTCTATTCTAAACCAAGTGCCGTTTGTTTTTTCATCTTTTGTTATTTTTAGCGTTTGTTAAGAGTTTGTTTTAATGTACTCCGGTTTGTTTTATGTGAGGGGAAAGGGGGGGGATCAGGGGAAACTTTTTTTTCAACCTCCTACCTTCCCGGAGATGTGCTTATTTTTTCGGATCACATTCTTCGGGCTCTGCGGCCTACCAACGCTGGAGCTGGAAGCCGCCTCGGGCTGTCGTGAGCCTCGCCGCGGGGCGCGGACTTAACATCCTTGCCTGGGATCGCTCCCACCGCAGTCTGAGGACTTGCCATCAAGGGCTCATAGTCTCGGGAGAGGCTAGTCGGGAGCTCCAATGCCACAGAAGATTCGTCCAGCCCCGACGTGAGGTTCGATCGCCCGGCGCGGGGGAGCTGACATCCCCCCCGATGCGGGAGCTGAACGCCTCGATGCGGAGGGCATGAACGCCGCCGGCTACGGGAGTCATGATCGTCCCATCAACGGGGGGCTCGAGGCCCGCGGCCGAGGAAGAACAAAAGGAAGAGACTTGAACTTTATTTCGCCTTCTATAACAGTGAAGAATGTGTAGGAGTTAATGTGGTGGATGTTCATGTTAAAATGTGTTTTTGAGTCTGTTGCTTTTAATTGTATGACTGACCTGGCCAGTGAAATTCCTCGTATGTTACAAAACATACTTGGTGGATAAAATCTGATTCTGATTCTAATTCTGAGATTCTCCAATGTGAGATTTAGGTATTTATGTCAAGGCACTGATTACACTTTCTTGCCGATGTAGATTTAATGTTATTTTTATTGGCAGCTCGCTCACTGTTTTGTACTGTTAATCCTTATTGCTTGGCCTATTCATGCACAAGTCCTCCTGGATTGTCACTTGAGTGCGAGTGAGTTTACGATGGTTGACGTATTCTAAAGCTTTGAAATATTTACACTATATGTAAGGGACGAAGCCGCATTGTGGGTCAAAAATGATGAAAGGTAGGAACACTAAAATATAACAACCAACTTTTGAAACTATTTTAATAAGAACTGATTTCAAAAATGATATTATGGAATTACAGAAGAAAGGATAATCTTTTATATTTTAAAACAATGGGGAATTCATTGTAAAACAATGGAAATTCTATTCTCCATTCCCGAATGGAGAATAGAATTTGTCTTTGAACACCTCTGCATCTAGAAATTCATGGTCCAGCTTTGCCTGTTAGCCAGTGTAGAACACCATTACTGCATGTGTCGAAACTGCAGATGCTGGTTTACACAACATTCTGGAGTAACTCAGTGGGACAGGCAGCATCTCTAGAGAGAAGGAATGGGTGACTCTTCTTCACAATTACTGAATTAATCCATCTTCAAAGGGCGGCATGGTGGCGCAGCGGTAGATTTGCTGCCTTACAGCGCTTGCAGCGTCAGCGACTCGGGTTCGATCCTGACTACGGCTGCTCTCTGTATGGAGTTTGTACGTTCTCCCCGTGACCTGCGCGGGTTTTCTCAGAGATCTTCGGTTTCTTCCCACACCACAAAGACGTACAGGGATGTAGGAAAATTGGCTTGGCATAAGTGTAAATTGTCCCTAATGTGTGTAGGTTAGTGTTGATGTGCGGGGATCGCTGTTCGGTGCGGGCTCAGTGGGCGGAAGGGCCTGTTTCTGCGCCGTATCTCTAAACTAAACTAAACTAAATTTCGCATCATATCAACGTCCTTAGTCACTGCAGAATTCATCACTCCTCTGCCATACACCTGCCAACATTAAGGACTCGCGTCCGAACGCTGGTAAATTTTTCTCCTGTGACAAGGTACCTCTAATTATCCGGTGAATATACCTCAAGAAGCTTAACGTGTTTGAGATGAGAGGGGAGAAATTTAGAAGAGATTTGCGGGGCAAGTCTTTAACACAGTCTTTATATGGAACCAGCTGAGAGAGGAAAGTGGGAGTAGAAACAATGACAGTGTTTACAATGGATTTGGAAGATGCATGAGTGGATACTTGGGTGTAGAAGGCTATGGACTATGTGTTGGGAAATGGGATTAATATGGAGGGGCGATGAATGGTTGTCGTGGACTGGTTGGGCTGAATGCTTCAATGACTATAATTGCTGGCACTGATTTCTGAAACCTAACATTCATATGCGCTGCTGCGCCCACAAACATTTAAAACGACTCCAAGACTCACATCCACAACACACAGCAGGCGCACATTGCTAACTGCTCAACTTTAATGAGCTGAAGACAGAAACAAAATGCTGGAGGAATTCAGCGGGACAGGCAGCATCTCTGGATAGTAGGAATGGGTGACGTTTTTGGGTTGAGGCCCTTCTTCAGACTGAGTCTGTCTGATACTGAGCCTCAGTGAGTCTGAAGAAGGGTCTCAGCCCGAAACATCACCCATTCCATCTATCCAGAGATGCTGCCTGTCCCACTGAGTTACTCCAGCATTTTGTGTCTATCTTCGGTATAAACCAGCATCTGCAGTTCCTTCTTACACAACCTTAACAAGCTTATTGTCCAACCAGATTGGACAACACTCAATGTCACACTTAACTCTATTTCATAGACAAAGGTAGGGAACCAAACAGAGGGGAAAATGTCTGCACATTCTCACTGGCATAGAGGAGTTGGTGATGGGGTGGCCATTGGGCCTCTTTTGCATGTCATTGATGATGGCATGTGCCTTTAAATTTTAGACTGCCCGTTATATTATGGGTGGGATTTATGACGTGTTTTTGGGCATGTTTGGAGCTAAGATGCTTGCGCAGAAGTTTAGTTTTTAGATTAGTTTGGAGAGACCATGGGGAAGGTTTAACCCTTCGACCATGTGGGCCACATGCCAGATCATGCCTATTTTAGATGTGGCCTTGTAAACACTGTTACAAAGATATTGCCAAGACTAGGGGGTCTGAGTTATTGGGAGAGGTTGAGTAGGCTGGGACTCTATTCCTTGGAGTGCAGGAGGATGAAGGCCGATCTTATAGATGTGTATAAAATCATGAGAGGAATAGATCGGGCAGATGCACAAAGTCTTTTACCCAGAGTAGGTGAATCGAGGACCAGAGGACATAGGTTTAAGGTGAAGAAGAAAAGATTTAATAGGAATCTGAGGGGTAACTTTTTCACACAAAGGGTGGTTGGTGCATGGAATAAGCTGCCAGAGGAGATAGTTGAAGCAGGGACTATCCCAACATTTAAGAAACAGTCAGACAGGTACATGGATAGGTCAGGTTTGGAGTGATATGGACCAAATGTGGGCAGGTGGTACTAGTGAGATATGTTGACCAATGTGGGCAAGGTGGGCCGAAGGGCCTGTTTCCACACTATGACTCTGTGACGCTGTGATCGAATGGTGTAGGGCTGAGGGTATTTGAAGAATAAGAGCTGTGTTTTACTTACTAATGTATTACAGCATGGAAGGAAGCCATTCAGCCCACCGGCCAGCTTCTAGCAGAACAATTCCATCAGTCCATTCCCCTTTCCTCTGTAGTCTTCAACCGTTTATCTCCATGTAACCCTCAACTTCCCCTGATTCCTTTGCCTCGACCAGTACAAACTTGGGATGTGTGAAGAAACTGAGGCAACCAGAAGAAACACTTAGGGTTGAATGTGCAAATTCCACACTAGACAGACAGTAACTGAGGCCTGGATCAAACCCAAGGTCTTGGAGCTGTAAGGAAGAAACATTAACTGCGGCTTCACCTTCTCAACTACTGTGCAACCATCACGTCTTGCATCCTGACATTGATCAGTGATCAGAATCTGTCAGCAGTTTTGAGCCCGATATCTAAGGAGGGTTGTGCAGGCATTGGAGAGGGTCCAGAGGAGGTTTATGAGAATGATCCTGGGGATGATCGGGTTAATGTATGATGAGCGTTTGACGGCACTGGGCCTGTACTCGCTGGAGTTTAGGATGAGGGGGGACCTCATTGAAACTTATTGAATTGTGTAAGGCCTAGATAGAGTGGGTGTGGAGAGGATGTTTCCACTTGTGGGAGAGTCTTGGACCAGAGGGCACAGCCGCAGAATAAAAGGACCTACCTTTAGAAAGGAGATGAGGAGGAAATTCTTTAGTCAGAAGGTGGTGAATCTGTGAAATTCATTACCACTGATGGCTGAGGAGGCCAAGTTATTGTGTATTTTTAAGGCGGAGATTGACAGATTCTTCATTAGTACGGGTGTCAAAGGTTATGGGGGAAGACAGGGGAATGCGGTTGAGAGGGATAGGCCAGCCATGAATGAATGGCGGAATAGACTTGATGGGCTGAATAACCTAATTGTTCTCCTATGGCTTATGAACATATTGTACTCAATGGGTGGCATAGCAGTAGATCTACTGCCTTACAATGTCAGAGACCTGGGTTCGATCCTGACTACAGGTCCTTGCCTGTACGAAATTTGTACATTCTCCCCGTGGATTTTCTCCGAGATCTCTGGTTTCCTCCCACACTCCAAAGACGTACAGATTTGTAGGTTAATTTCCTGGGTATGAATGTAAAATTGTCCCTGGTGTGTGTAGGAAAGTGTTAGTGTGCGGGGGTCGCTGGTCGGTGCGGACACGGTGGGCCGAAGGCCTGTTTCCGCTGTATCCCTAAACTAAACTAAACTAAACAAATTAGTTGTTCGCTTGCGAAATGGGGAGAGAGGTCCAACTCCAGCTCCTGACTGGGAAATCTCTGCTTTTTAAATTCTCATTTTTGCTTTGAACTTCTTGAAACCTCTGTCATCTCTATATCTCCTTTATCTTCCATGCTTTGGGATTTCGAGATGGCTTGCTTCCATTCTGGCCTTCTGGTTAATGAAGCCAATGTAGGAGCTGCTGACGCCCGCAGATGGGGCAGGTGTGGGTTGATGGGATGTAGGAGTGCAAGCTTATTGAGTGGCCATCCTTCCGTGTGTTTCAATGAAAGTGTTAATAATGGCTTGGCGTTCCGCTTTCAAACAAGAGCAGATGCAAACATTGCTGTGTACTGCAGTTTGTTCACTGATGTTTGTATAACAATGTTTCTGGAGTAGCATAGCATTTGGCTAAAAAGCTTTCAATTTGTTCTGAAGATTAGTTCTGTGGCGCAGCGGTAGAGTTGCTGCCTTACAGTACCAGAGACCTGGGTTCAATCCTGACTACGGGTGCTGTCTGTACGGAG
The DNA here is from genome assembly GCF_028641065.1 of Leucoraja erinaceus. Lineage (NCBI taxonomy): Eukaryota > Metazoa > Chordata > Chondrichthyes > Rajiformes > Rajidae > Leucoraja > Leucoraja erinaceus. The sequence continues at coordinate 36,563,483 of NC_073392.1, forward strand.
TTTGTACATTCTCCCCGTGATCTGCGTGGGTTTGCTCCGCGTGCTCCGATTTCCTCCCACACTACAAAGGTGTACATGTTTATAGGCTAATTGGCTTGGTAAAAATTGTACATTGTCCCTAGTGTGTGTAAGATAGTGTTAAGGGGCTGTCCCACTTGGGCGACTTAATCCGCGAGTTCTGGCGAATTTTCCCTCGACTCATACTCGCAGCATGGTCGACATGGGGTCCTAGGAGGTCTTTGTTCCCGTGTACCCGAGGCCTCAGCTAGGTTATGGCGTATTTTTCAACATGTTGAAAAATGCCCGCGAGGAAAAAATTGACATTTTTAAAACTTTTTTTACTTGTAGGCTTAGTCGTAGTAGGTCGTAGTAGGTCAGCATGTTATTCGTAGGTAATCCAGGGTAGTTGAAGGTAATCAAAGGTAGTCGAAGGTAGTAATAGATAGTCTTCATCATAGTCGAAGGAAAGTCGAAGGGAGGTCGAAGGAGATCGAAGGAGGTCATCTTCACTCTCCACTATTCGGTGTCCAATTTTCCCGAAGTTAGTCGTAACTAATCAAAGCTAGTCTTCTACATAGTCGAAGGAGGTCTTCAACATGACATTTTTTCAAACTCTCCAAAACTCTTCTAAACTAGCAATTAGGTCTCCCAAGCGGGACAGCCTCTTTAGTATGTAGGGAGCACTGGTCAGCACAGACTCGGAGGTCCGAAGGGCCTGTTTCCATGCTGTCTTTGTAAGTTAAACTAAAATTTAGCTACAGTCTTCTGGAAAATCTGCTGGAACAAGATGCAGCAAGGTAGCAAGATATATTTACAACCGTATAATCCATGTAGTATTGTTTGATACCAGAATTCACTGAGAATGGTGTTGTGGTAGGCCCATTGGTTAATATCACTGCTTGCATGCCACTGTGGAGCAAATGTAAAATGCAGTGCAATGTTTGTGTGCAGTTCAATGTGAGGAAGATATTCCTCATGTTCACCCCATTGATGCAGAGGTTGTGGTGCTGCACCCTGCATTCTTCATGGAGTTGTTGTAAGCTAAAGGTCATGCCCACTCTGTATCTGGATGAACAGAATTTCTTTACCTAAAAAATAGACACAAAGTGCTGGAGTAACACAGTGGGTCAGCCAGGATATCTGGAGAACACGGATAGGTGACCCTTCCTTTAGTGTGACATTGCAGCATATAGCACAGTTGGTAGAAGTGTCACCTCACAGCGCCGGAGATCCGAGTTTGATCCTGATCTCGGGAGCTGCTGTGAAGAGTTTGCACGCTCTCCCCGTGACCACGTGGGTTTCCTCCGGGTGCTTCCACTTCCACCACCATCCCAAAGACATGCAAGTTTGTAGGTTAAATGGCAGCTGTAAATGTTTTTGTTTAGTTTAGAGGTACACCAAGGAAACAGGCCCTTCGGCCCACTGAGTCGATCCTGACCATCGATCACCCATACACTAGTTGTACGCTCTCCCATTTTCACATCCTACACACTAGGGGCAATTTACAGAAGTTAATTAATCTACAAGCCTGCACGAATGTGGGAGGAAACCGGAGCACCCGGAGAAAACCCACGTGGTCACAGGGGGAGCATACAAACCCCACAGAGAGCACCCATAGTCAGAATCGAACCCCAGTCTATGGTGCTGTGAGACAGCGGCTCTATTGCTGAGCCTCTGTGCTGCCCTACAATTGTCCCCAGGGTGCAGGGAGAGGGGAAAGAGATAGCATAGAACCAGTGTCAATAGATGATTGATAGTCAGCATGGACTCGATGGGCCAAAGGGACTATTTCCATGCTGTTTCTCTAAACCAAACTAAACTGGAGTCTTACTTTAACAGCAAACATAATTGTCAGTACTTTCAACAAACGACACCAACATTGGAGGAGTTGCAGATAGCGAGGAAGGTTGCCTGAAGATACAGCGGGATATAGATCAGCTGCAGAAATGGGCGAAGAAATGGCAGATGGAGTTTAACCCGATCAAATGTGATGTGTTGCACTTTGGGTGTTTGAGTGCAAGGAGTGTGTATACAGTTAATGGCATTGATGTGTGGAGTGATCTTGGAGTCCGAGCTCACAGCTCACTGAAGGTGGCAGCACAAGTAGGTAGGGTGGTAAAGAAGGTGTATGGGAAGCTTGGCTTCATTGCTAGGGGCATTGAGGATAAGAGTCAGGAAGTCATGATGCAGCTTTATAGGACGTTGGCTAGGCGGCATTTGGAGTATTACGTGCAGTTCTGGTCGTCCCATTACAGGAAGGATGTGGAGGCTTTGGTGATGGTGCGGAGGAAGTTTACCAGAATGCTGCCTGGATTAGAGTGTTTCAAACGCAGGGAGAGGTTGGACAGACATGGATTGTTTTCTCTGGAATGTCAGAGGTTGAGGGGAGACCTGATAGAAGTTTATAAAATTATGAGAGGCACAGATAGGGTAGATGGTCAAGCTTTTGGCCCAGGGTGGAAATGCCCAACAATAGAGGACACAGCTATAAGATGAGATGGGGACAGTCTACTTGAGATGTGCAGGGCAAGTATTTTTACACAGTGTGGTGGGTAGGGATCTGGAACGCATTTCCAGAGGTAGTGGTGGAGGCAGATTCGATAAAGAGGCTTTAGATAAGCACATGGAAACGCAGGGAATAGAGGGATATGGATCATAAGCAGGCAGATGTGATCAGTTTGGCTAGGCTTCATGTTCAGCACTAACATTGTGGGCTGACGAGACCGTTTGTGTGCTGCACTGTTCTATGCTGTATGTAAGCATTCTGCTTTTGTCCTGAGGCTCTGTCATTTGAGAATAAGTAACTTTTAAAGCTTCCATCCAGGGACGCCAGCAGACCTTCCAGGTGAGCCAGAGCTTCACGTGGACCTCCTCTAAACACAGCTACCGTATCCAGTGTCCCCCAAGTGGCCTCCTTACATCTGTGAGACCAAGCCTAGACTCGACAACCGTTTTGCTGAACTCTTATGCAGGATCTGCCAAGGAAGCTGGATCTCCTGATTATGAACCATATTAACACCCTTTCCCATTTCCACACTGACCTTTCTGCCCAGGGCCTCCTCCATTGCCAGAAGAACAGCCTATATTCCACAGGTAGCTTCCAATCCAATGGAATACACATTGAATTCTCCAAATTTAGGTAACTTCCCATAAACTACCCCCCCCCCCCCCCCCCCCCCCCCCCCGCCCCCCCCCCCCCCCCCACCTCCTGTCCCTGTGCTCCATGTGGACTCCCACCTATTCCATACATACACATTTACAGTGAAAAGCTTTGTTTTATGTGCTACTTGGACATCATGCAATACACACTATGCGAGTACAGTCATCCATACATGATGGAGACAGTGGACAGATGGGAATGGAATGGAATACTATATTGTTACATGTGACAAGGTAGAGTGAAATTCTTTATTTGTATACCCACTCATCTCTTCCCACCCATTCCCTCTCCAGGTACATTTGTCTGCAACCGCAGGAGATGTAACACCCATCCCCACACCTCCTCTCTCTTCCATTCAGGGAACCCAGCAGTCCTTCCAGTTGAGAAAGAGGTTCATGAGCACCTCTTCAAACCTCATCCGCCAGTGCTCCCAACGTCCTTTACTTTGGTGTGGCCAAGAGTAGGCTAGGCGACGCTTACGCTTTGTCCAACAAAGCCTGCTGGATCTCACTAATCATTGTAACACCCATTCTCATCCCCATCCTCACCGTTCTGTCCTTGGCCTCCTCCATTAACACAATGAGGCCACACACAAACTTGATGACCAGCACTTCACATTCCGCATTGGCAACTGCAGATGCTGGTATAAACGGAAGATAGACACAAAAAACTGGAGCTAAATGCAATTTTTCTTCTTTTAAAATGTATACCTAAATTCAGATGATGTATTAACCTGATGTTCTATCTATCTCTCTAGGTGGTGATAATGACATCAATTAAAGATCATAAGAATCGGTAGCATGAATAGACCAGCTGATGTGGGCAAATGGGAATGGAATAGTTGGGTTTGCATGGATGAGTTGGGCTGAAGGGCCAGTTTTGTGCTGTATGATTCCATTACATCATGTGCCTGTTCCATCGTTTAGTTTAGAGATACAATGCGGAAACAGGCCCTTTGGCCCACCAAGTTCGCACCGACCAACAATCCCCACATTAACACTATCCTACACACACCAGGGACAATTTAAATTTATACCAAGCCAATTAACTATAAACCTGGATGTCTTTGAATGTGGGAGGAAACCGTAGATCTCGGAGAAAACCCACGCGGTCATGGGGAGAACGTACAAACTCCATACAGACAGCACCCATAGTCGGGATCAAATCCAGGTCTCTGGCACTGCAAGTGCTGTAAGGCAGCAACTCTACTGCTGTGCCACTTTTGCCACCATTATTTATTAAGATAATTGCAGCAAATATCCTGATCAATATTCCTCCCTTCGTTAAATTTGTCATAAAATTAGTTTTCATTGTAGTTAGACCATGTTGTCTTTAAAGTAGGCAACCAAGTTTAACTACGCAAAAACACTGCTTGCCCTTTCAGAATAGCTCATTGATTGTTCAGCAGTGTGGGATGTACCTGAAGATAGTACTAAGCCACCATATAAACAACAATTATTTCCTTTAAAAGAATGCACTTACATTCATCCCAACTGGCAAGGTTCACCAGACGCTACCAGCCCATTATTGTATCTCTTCCTGTTTGAGAGCCCTTGAAATGCCAAATACAGACAGGGGGATTACCCATCTTGAAAATGTGCTGATTTAGCTATTTTAAGTAGAAAATTTAAAGGTAACTTTAGGAGAGACCAAAGCATGGCAAAAGCATGCTCAAAATCAGGAATTAGGTTGAGATAAACAACCAGGCCCAATAGTAAACCTGCCTCTTTAGACGGTGATTAATCGACTGTGTATTTCAAGTGGTTGCAAATTTTAGTAGCTCAATGAAAGGGCATTGAAACTACCTATTAAAACATGCTATTTAATATAATCATTAACCCAAACATAGAAAGACACCTTTTTAACACTGTTGTAAACATTGCAAATTATATGACTGTTATATTATATCAGAGCAGTCCCTTTACCCAAAAGTAACATCTGATATTTACAGATGACAGACACACAATGCTGGAGTTACTCAGCGGGACAGGCAGCTTCTGTGGAGAAAAGGAATGGTGGTCGTTTCGGGTCGAGACCCTTTTTCACAGCTGTACTGACTTCCCTCAAGGTTTCTTCTCAGTGGAACTCCAGTCATTAAAAACTTAAGGGATATTATTTAGGAAAAAGAAACTGATAAACGTAATCGAAGAATGTTGTAAATTGATTGCTGAACTACTTGATGGGATGTTGAATCTCTCAGATTTCCAATACGGACAAACTGTAACAACTTTCAGTGATTGTAACTTGGTATTTAGACACTCCCATTTGCTGGTGGCCTGGTTCACATGTCATGGCACTGAACTGCAATAAACACTCAACTGGAAATATAGTATTTAATTGTATTAACTTTTGTAAAATTAATCTCTAGATGTTCACACCATTCATTTTTGCTAAATCCTGATTAAACTATTACATAATTGGTCAAATAAAGCAAGTAAATGCTTTAGTACCATGCTTCAAGCTTATCTTTAACAAAAAGGTTCTTGAAATGGTCTTGACGTGACCAAAACCGAGTGTGTCCTAAAAATTTCCCTCAAACAAAAAGATTGTTTCATATCTGAAGAAGGGCCTCGACCCGAAACGTCACCTATTCCTTTTCTGCAGAGATGCTGTTTGACCCGCTGAGTCACTCCAGCTTTTTGAGTCTATCTTCTATTTAAACCAGCATCTGCAGTTCAGATTCAGATTCAGATTCAACTTTAATTGTCATTGTCAGTGTACAGTACAGAGACAACGAAATGCAGTTAGCATCTCCCTGGAAGAGCGAATAGAATATAATTTCAATAAATAAATCTATTTCTTCCGACACATCTCAGCAGCTTACCTGCTATACAAAGTTTTCAAAGGCAAACATACCTATAATTCTGACTCATGGGGGCAGATGATTTATCTTTGAACTAAATATTCATGTGTAAGCCACAGTAGGAGAATGTAATGCTTGATTGAAAAGATCTGATCGACCTAAATTATCCAATAGATTTTGTTGATTTGCATTTCAATTCCCAATCAATTTGAAACAGATGCTTTTATGTGGTAAATCACGTTCTGTTGTTTACACATAACTACATGACTGACTCGTAAAGAATTAGTTTAGTTTAGTTTAGTTTATTGTCACGTATACTGAAGTACAGTGAAAAGCATTTGTTGCGTGCTACGCAGTCAGCCGAAAGACAAAACATAGTTACAATCGAGCCATTTACAGTGTAAAGCAAAACATTTTGCTGTAGGAATAGAGAATTAAGAGCGATTGTAACATGAGTTTGCAGATCTGTTTCTGTGGATAGCACACAAATAGTCTCTTGGGTTGGGTGCCATCTTGGAATGAGTTTAGAATTGCATCTCATGCATATTCCCACTTAGATTTCTATGCAGTGCAATTAATCAAAGAAACACTAAATACTCAGCAGACCCACAAAAACAATGACACTTGTATGGTGCTGCCCATGGAGCAAGAACCTCCAGTCCTTATAAATTAGAGAAACCTATCTTCAAGGTTGAGGAGCTGACTTGTTTGTGACATTTTGTAGGAAGCTAAAGTAATGTTTCCAAGTGTTCTTTAGGAAACGGTTAAGGGAAGAAAGGAACAGCAACTAATTGAATATTATATTAATTAGCATCTATATAGTTGCTCCAGAGTGTGGCCTCTTTAGGTGAAATGAGGTCAGAGAAAAGGAACAGGAATCCATTTTAGTTGGCGTTGGAACATAGGTGGCAAAGACTGTGGAGGTAATGTGGAATGGGACTGTGAACTGTCAAGATTTCAGTCGGGTGATGAATTGATACTGAAAGAGGTTGTACAAACCTATGTTCTCAGATCTCAGAATGAAGGCCTGCACTGATACTCATTAGCTCTGAATCTTTCTGTTGTGATTCACCTATTGAATAACAGTATGGCAATGTACTGCTGTGCTAAAGGGTGATGCCTTCCTGAGATGAAGAGATGAAGATGGAGAAATATTTGCAAAATTAGACTGTTTTAATTTGTTTCATCTGCACATTTACATCTTTCCATGAAGAATGCAATCTTTTTAATGTAACTGCGTTTAACATGATATTTTCTAAAGTGATTATACATATTGATTGCAGGAATGTGTAGGAAGGATCTGCAGTTGCTGGTTTACACTAAATACACACACACACAAAATGCTGGAGTAACTCAACGGGACAGACAGGCAGCATCTCTGGGGGACGTTTCGGCTCGAGACCCTTCTTCAGTCTCGACCCGAAACGTCACTCATTCCTTCTCACCAGAAATGCTGTCTGTCCCGCTGAGTCACTCCAGCATTTTGTGTCTATCTTTGATTGCAGGAAGTTGTTAAAGAGGATGGTACCAATGTATCTAGGTGTGCATGTGCAGTACAGAAGGGGAGGCGTACGAACGGCACCAACTTGAGAGGATTGTGAAGACCGCCAGCAGGATTATTGGTGCTCCACTCCCCTTCTTGCTGGACATATACAGGAAGAGATGTATCAACAGAGCCATCTCCATCATCAAAGACCCCTACCACCCATCGCATCACATATTCTCTATCCTGCCATCTGGGAAGAGGTACAGGAGCATTAGCTGCAAAACCAGCAGGATACTCCTCAGCTTCTTCCCGCAGGCTATAAGACTGATAAACGGACTTAACCCCCTGCCAAAGTATCGCGCACCAACCACCAACCTGGACACACTGCAGCTGCTGTCGATCGGAACGCCTGTTGATGTTTAGTAGAGAGTAGAGTGTTTAATTTAAATTTGTTCATGATATATGTATTTTTATTTCTATTTATTTGTTGTTATTTGTACTGCACACTGAATGGACACTGGTTGAGCAACGTTTTTTTTGTTTCCTCTGGGTATGTGAGTACTCAGGAAATGACAATAAAGATATACTGATACAAGGGACTGACATAATCTGCTGTACTTTGTTTTGGGAATTGAAATATGCGTGAACTATGGTTATGTTGGTTGTGGGGGTGGGGGGGGGGGGGGGGGGGGGGGGGGGTTCTCTTTGTAATCAATGGGTGAGTCACCATATTTAGCAGGAAATTGTTCTGAATTTATCTCCCACGAATGGGTCGGGAGTGCTTGCTATTTTTCCAGTTCTTGGCAGGTGATTAATAATTGAGTAGTGCCCTACCTACCCTTTCATGAAATTAATGTTATGGTACTATTTTGCCTGAGGGAGACGCATGGTTGGCAGCACAGAACACAGCATAGAACTTGATTAGAAATGCAGCATTAATCATTGCAGTGTTACTCTTGGACTGTAATTCAG